>NC_138051.1:54342641-54627379 GCF_964194185.1 Rhinolophus hipposideros | reverse complement strand
CATAACAAATAAGAGCATCGCCCATCCTTTCTTGGGATGAGGCTGTGAAAATTAATCTGAGGAAACCAGAGTCCATCAGAATGGGACTGGGGGCAATGAGGAAAGAAGGTGGTAATGAGCGCTCAAGAAAAGGAGGCTGAGGGTTCCGATGTCTCCTTCACTTATGGGCCCCACGGATCCTCCCTTCCAAGAAATTCATGCTGCAGTGAGGGGATAACATACGTCAGTCATCCCACAAGAATTTACTGATGCCTTCTGAGTATTGGCACCAGGCCTGGCCCTGGGAACAAGCCTCGGGGAGCCTCGAGGCAACGAACTAGCAAGTACAACAGCACTTGAAGGGCAACAATAAGGGTGGTCAACAAGACAGGGAGTCAGAGAGACTTGCCAAAGAAGATGCCCCAAAGCCCCGAGATCGATTTACATCTTCATTGGCAGGGTCGAGTGGGCAGGGAGCAGAAACCACTAGGGTGGAGGCAGGGCAGGGCTCACCAGGGTTCTGGAGCCAAGGGCATTGTCTAGAGAGGAAAGGATGGTCTGAGTCAATCTGCAGGTCAAAGACTCCTCTCCTACAGTGGCCTGAGGAATGAAACAGGGCAGCAGGCGGAGGCAGGTCTTTAAGGTACAAAAAGGCTCTGCTGTAGGGGGCACTGAGGGCTGGTTGCTGCTAAGAAAGAGCCCCCAAAGGTTTGGTACAAAATTGTAATTTGGCCACATCACAAAAGAATATTTGTTTTGTGAATGTAGCGGAGAGGCTGTTCTTTGAACAGCTAGCACAGGCAGCAGCAAAGAAAAGCCAACCATGCCACGATCTGATTCCAGGATGAAGACAGGACACACAGACCCACACCCATTACACCAAGACTCCGCCAGCCATAGCGTCGCCTGGAAGTCTAAGATGTGCCTCGTTGACAATCTCTCTTCAGAACAGACTTCCCATCTCCACTAGAAGGTGAGCAGGGCTGGGTCTGGTCACTGCTTTAACCCCAATGTCAAAAGCAAAGGACTTGGTCAACGTTAGTTAACTCAGTGGGTTTCAACTGTGGTGACTTTACCTCCCATGGGACAGTTGACAATGTCTGGGGACATTTTTGGTTGTCCCAACTGGGGGAGGAGGGTGCTACTAGCATCCAGTGAGAGGAGGCTATGGACGCTGTTAAACATCCTACAACAAACAGGACAGACTCCCTTCCCCCAACAAAGAATTAATCGACCCAAAATGTCAGTTGTGCTAAGGTTGAGAAACTAAGTCAATAAACCAATGATGGGAACACTGGCAGCAGCTGGCTCAGCTTGAGCAGCGGGGGCCAGCACCTCCGAGATACCTGGGAGGCTGGGCCTGAAGAAGAGGGAGGGGGGGAAAGTGCCGGCTGAGCTCACCCACCTCCAACCTGGCGATGTCTGACATGGCCAAGTCCTGCCTTCCTCTCACCCTCACTTTTCCCCTCCCTCCATGCCTCTTCCTCTACCTTTAAGTCCCACTTGGGGGGGCTCACCCCAACTCAGAAAGTGGACGGTATCTCAGAATGGCGGCTACAGCAAAACCAAGATAGTAGAAGCTTGGCCAAGGAGAATGAAAGCAAGGGAGCCCCACGTAGAGATAATTCTATGCTCCCGGCCTAAACCTGAACAGGGCCCCAAAATTACACCCCACCCCCAGAGACACACTATCCCAGCCAGCCCACCTCTTCAAACCCATAATTCCTAAAACCTGTGGACAAGAACAGCCGGATTCCGTGCGCAGACTGAAGATCAAGGCACAGATCCCTCCGTTCACTGATAATACCCACTGAAGCCAACAGCCTCAGGGCCTACTGGACTCCTTCAGTTACTCACACGTTCCACTGCTTTGGCCTCAAAGAGCCCTCTCAAGCTGCCCCTTCTCTAGCCCTTGTGCCACCATTAATCTGGGTCCCCATTTTTTCTCACCCAAGTGGTGGCCACACCTCCAGAGCAAAGCTTTTCAAACTTGTATGGTTAAGCACTGAACGAGGTGGTGTCTGGCAGGCTTGTTAAAACTGTAGATTTCGGAGCTGGGGAGGAATCTGCCATTTTATCAAGCACACGGGTGGTTCTGAGCCAGACACTCCCAGACCACACTCAGCCTGCAGGCTTTGGATTCTCTGCCCCTGCAGAGCTGGCTCTGTGGTCAGCTCTGTGTCCACACAAAATGCCCACTGTGAAGCTGCAGACCAACTGGAAACACAGAAGACTGGAGGACCAGCTCATTCCCGGGGGTCTCCACCCCATCCTGGGAGGCCAGTGATCTGACCAGGAGTGAGCTGAGGCGAATTTCCACATTTGAGGCTTGGTCTCCATTATCACAGAAAGAATTCACCAGCCAGTCCAGGCTGAGGTGTGTCTGGGTCTGAAAGGCTCTTGTCCACATTCCCTCTTCTCCTCCCATCCCAAATGCTGCCCACAGTGGTGTCCCTCCCTCTCTCTCCCAGACCCTGCCCACCGCCCCTCCCAGTCAGAGCCAAGGCACTGAGGTCCACACCCAGCTCCAGGCGGGTCAGAGACCCCAGGATGCAGCATCAGCTCTGTTCTTCTATCTCCCAAGGTGTCTGGTACAGGACCTCACTAAGAGTTTGCTGAAACAGTTCGATCAAGTGGGGAGGGAAGAGTGAATGGTTTCAGGTTCTACCATTTCCCTACCTTAAGCCATGATACAGGCACTGGGCAACCCCATATAAAGGCGCAGAAGGTGCATGGAAGTGACAGCAGGAGTCACATCTAAGACACCACGCCATAGACTTCTTCAAGGACTTCACCAGGCAGAGTCCTAGGATCAACACTTCTACATAAACATGTCTGGCTGGGTCATGTTTTAGTAGAAGCTTCCACACACTGGAGAAAGGCCAATCTCATCACCAACTCTTTCCACCCTCACCCAACAGAGATGCAGTTAAATGGTCAAGAAGCCTTAGAGAGAAACTAAAGACCACAAACAAAAAACTGGTGGTTTAATGCCTCCCAAGAGTTCTAACCCAAGTCTGGACTAACGGCTCTCTACGAACAATGATTCATTATATGAGGGGCAGTGAGTAAGTTCTCCCAGAAAGCAATGATGGCCACGTAACTGCAGCAACTATTACTAAATGCAATGAGGTGAAAACTACACGCCTAGTGGGTCCTGCAGAAGACAGTCAGACTGAGATGCCAATTCTGGTGAGCCAGTACTTTCATGAAGTTTAATTAAACCCAAGAGAATATATCCTATGCAAAAATTTTCACACAATTTAAAGCATGAATATGTTGTTCTATCTATGGAAGGAGACAAATGCCAAAGCAGGAAGATTTCTCCCTAAAGCACGGGACTAACAGATTAAGACAACTGTATGCTAGCCTCTCCCAGTCCCCTCGAGAAATGTCCCTTGTGAAATCCAACCCCCTCTTATAAAAATCCACCCAGCCTCTGGGATGATAAGAAGGATTTGTCTCGTGACTGGATATTATAAGAGTCAACACCATTTCTCTCCACTGTGAAGGGAACTTACCAGGCTACACAATGGGTGCTCCTCCCAGGCAGAGAGCTCAGAGCACGAGGTGCCATGCAGGGACTCTAGTCCCGCTCCCCGCACAAGAACGCAGGACATGGTGAGGCCAGCAAGGAACACCCACGGAGCCATACGTAGGGGAGTCATACCACTATATTCTCGCTGGCAGCTGGGTTGGAAACACAGGAAGCAGGAGACACACGATCCACAACCTTCTGTCGCTTCTCTGTCAGCCAACCACCCACCCCCTAGCGTAGCCACGGCAGTTATATTAGTGGCTAATGGCAAACTGGTTACAGCTGATGGCCACCCAGCCACAGCGGACAGCCATCTGATTACAGCTGATGGCCATTTAATATCCAAGCCAGCACCTTTCCACGTGAGGCTCAAAGCCTGGAAACTGCTCCCTGGGATTCTGTCCCCACACAGGAGACTATGCCAGACAGCAGCAACATTCACTCGGCCTCATGGGTGCTTATCCCTGGTTGCACATTAAAACCACCCGGGGATCTTTTAAGACAAATAGGGATGCGTGTGCTGCAGCCGTGGCATTTCAGATTAAACTGATCTCAGGTGAGGCTGCGTGCTGGCATGGTTTAACAGCTCCCAGGTAAGCCTATGAGCTGTCAAAATTGAGACTCACTGGTAGTCCCCAGGGGGAAGCACACTATGCACCTAGAGCTGCTCAGGGATAGACCAAGATGACCGTCATGCAGGGTGTCAGGCAGGGTCTCAGCTCCCGCTCCCCACGTAAGAACGCAGGACATGGTGAGGCCAAACAGGAACACCCACGGAGCCATAGATGGGGGAGTCATACCACTATATTCTCACTGGCGGCATCCGCCTCTCTGCAATCCGCGCTTGCTAGCTCAGCCACCATCGTCTTGCTAGCCCCCATTTCCTGCTAGCGTAGCCACAGCAGTTATATTGGTGCCCAATGGCTCACTGGTTACAGCTGACGGCCAACTAGCCACAGCTGATGGCCATCCAATCACAGATGATGGCCATTTAACCTTTCCATGTGAGGCCTAGAGCCTGGAAACTGCACTCCTGGCTCTGTCCCCACAATGACAAATGTGGATGGTCTGAGGACAGCTCTCCAACCATCTTCTGACAGCATCAGAGTGCAGTCTTCCTACCCTCTGCAGACCTCACTCAAGAGTGACAAAACCAAGTCTGTCTGAGGCCTTCATCACTCAGCCTCCCATCCAACTTTCCTTCCTACAGCCACTTATAATTCCAGCCACCCCCAGAGGGGAAGCCCAATTCATAGCCATCGGTAGGGCAGGGCAGGAATCAGCAAATCACGACAAAAGCGGGCTCCCCGCAACCATCCGGTCACTACCATCTTTATATTTAAGAACAATCAGTGAGCGCTTACTCTGTGCCAAGCCGAGTGCTGAGTGCCTTACATGCATCATCTCATTTAACCCCACCACAACCCACTGGAGCCGTTACTGTGTGTGGGGACAGAGCCCCAGAAAGCACTTTCCAAGCTCTCGGCCTCACATAGAAAGGTGCTGGCTCAGGTAGTAAATGGCCATCAACTGTGATCAGATGGCCAGCAGCTGTGGCTAGTTAGCCATCAGCTGTAACCCGTAAGCCATTGGCCACTAATATAACTGCTGTGGCTACGCTAGCAGAAAAAATGGGGCTAGCAAGAAGATGGTGGCTGGGCTAGCATGAGCGGATTGTAGCTAGCTTGGCGGACTGCGGGTCACAGATTGCAGAGAAGCGGAGCAGTGAGGGTTGCAGACAGTGTGGCTCCTGCTTCCTGTTCCTCCAACCCAGCCGCCAGCGAGACTATAGTGGTATGACTCCCCTACTTATGGCTCCGTGGGTGTTGCTGTTTGGCCTCACCATGTCCTGTGTTCTTATGTGGGGAGCGGGAACTGAGACCCCGCAGGCCGCCCCTCATGACAAATGGCGCAGCGAGCAGGGTCCCCCACACGACACTGTGATTATCACCATTTTATAGGTGAGGAAAGTGAGGCTTGAACAGTTGAGAATTCATCCACTGCCTCACAGCAAGTAGTGTCAGGGCCAGGATACACATCCAGTTAGTGGGGCTCTAAGTCTGTGCTACTAACCATTCTGATACTTAGGTGACATCTAATCACAATTAACAGCAAGGTCAGCTGTGGCTAAGAGGGAATGTTAGCAAGTAACAGAGTCCATTACATCCCTAAATTTAATGTCTTAAAAATGAATTTCATCAGTATAGATGGGGAAAACCTGATTGTTACTGACAGTTCACGTGTGGGTTCAGGGATCGTGCCTTCATTCATACACATTTGCAGGGCACCTATTCTAGGTCAGGCACAGGGTTAGGCGCTGGGGACATGCACACCCAGGCCATACCCTTCAGATGCCTTTCTAAGAGCTCATGTGATCCCAGGCTGCATCAGGACACCTTTGCCCCCTGGGAGAAGCCCGCCCCGCGCTGCTGCACTGGGTGGACCACGCACGAGGCCCCCAGGGCAGCTATTTGTGGGTCTGTCTGTTATTTGGTATTGGTGCCCATGCTCCACACAAGACCCTCTAAATCAATCTCTAAGAGATGGTCCAGGCACTGCCAGCTGACAAGTTTCTACAGCTAGGTTGAGAACCAGTGGCCCAAGGATGAAAAACGGATGAAAAAAATCCATAAACTACATATTTGAGGCGTTGCTGAAGATGAGTTGAATAAAAGTGACTATGGAGGGGCAGCTGGATGACTCAGTTGGTTGCAGCGTGAGCTCTCAACGATAAGGTTGCCGGTTCAATTCCAGCATGGGATGGTGGGCTGTGTGTGGTGGGCTGTGCCACCATCCAACTGAAAACGGCGGCTAGACTTGAAGCTGAGCTGCGCCCTCCATGGCTAGATGGAGGGACGACGGCTTGGCGCTGATGGGCCCTGGAGAAACATACTGGTCCCCAATGTTCACCAATAAAAGTTAAAAAAGTAAAGTGACTATGTAGCTTGGATGAAAGATGGCACAAAGGATAGGAATGGGACTTGGGGACTGTCCTAGGGAAGGAACGTCTACGTTGCTGCTGAGGTGCCAGGCAACATGATTGGGACCAATGGGTGGGTACACAATAGAAGGAGGGCAACAGCAACTCTTAAGAAAAGGAATCCCTAGTACCTTCAATTTGGATGTAAGGGTCTTCCCAACTATGGTTATGATGCTCTGAAAAGCTGCAGAGTAAATGACCAACTGCTCAGAATAATTTGAGAGAAGACAATTACTGTAATACAATAAAAACTGCAATTTTAAATTAACAGCAACTAACTGCTTTCAATCTTTTGGACAAGAAGCAATCCGAAGTCATGCACTCACTAGTGAGTACATTTGGCGAGTGGGGAGGTGTTAAAAATTCACCACCTGGGCCTCACCTCCTCCCCAGACAGCTGCACTTTAAACAATCATCTCAAGTGACTCACCTCTGATGCAGGTGATGCCTGGACTCTACTTTGAGAAACCCCGATAGGCAAGTGTGGTACACAGAATGAGTCCCTAAAAGCTTCCTTGACTAAGGTGATCGTGGGGACAGTCCCAGAGGGCAGTTTCCAGGCTCTCGGCCTCACGTGGAAAGGTGCTGGTTTGGGTAGTAGATGGCCGTCAGCTGTGACCAGTAACAGCCAATCTGAGTGGTAACAGCCAATCAGCTGTTACCGGTTAGCCATTAGCCACTAATATAACTGCCGTGGCTACGCTAGAAAGCGCGGAGTGTGAATTGCGGATTGCAAAGAAGCAGATGGCGGGCTGCAGATCATGTGGCTCCTGCTTCCTGCGTCTCCAACCCAGCTGCCAGCGAGACTATAGGGGTATGACTCCCCTATCTATGGCTCCGTGGGTGTTCCTTTTTGGCCTCACCATGTCCTGCGTTCTTATGTGGGGAGCGGGAACTGAGACCCCACATGACACCTTGCATGACAGTGATCGCTCCTTCTTCTAAACCTCTGAAATGAGTAACACTCATTTTAAGTTTCATATACAAGCTTATGTTGTTTTCCTTGATATGCAGATATAGGTGTGGGGACAGAGCCCCATAGAGCACTTTCCTGGCTCTCAGCCTCATGTGGAAAGGTGCTGGCTTGGTTATTACATGGCCATCAGCTGTAATCAGATGGCCATCTGCTGTGGCTGGGTGGCCATCAGCTGTTACCAGTTAGCCATTAGCCACTAATATAAGTGCCGTGGTTACGCAAGGGGGTTGGTTGGTTGGTGGGTTGGCAGAGAAGCAGATGGTGGATTGCAGCTAGCAAGGGTTGGTTGGTTGGCAGAGAAGCGGACGGTGGATTGCAGCTAGCAAGGGTTGGTTGGTTGGCAGAGAAGCGGACGGTGGATTGCGCATCATGTGGAGCCTGCTTCCTGCGTCTCCAACGCAGCCGCCAGCAATAATATAGTGGCATGAATCCCCTATCCATGGCTCTGTAGGTGCTCCTTTTTGGCCTCACCATATCCTGCATTTTGGTGCAGGGAGAAGAACCAGAGACCCTGCACTACACATGGCGCAGCGAGCAGGGTACGGTGCCGGCCAAAGCTCTCCGAAGGGCAGTGGAGCAGTTTGTGCATATGAACACTGTTCTCAGAAAGCCTGTGAGAAGCGGCGCCGAGAACAGGAAATGTGACCTGCCTGGGAGAAACGTGACCCCTCTGTGAATTGGTGGTCCTCTCGAGCCTCCAGATGGCACGCCACTCTGTTGGCTGTGGCAGGGATCACCTGCTTTTTGGTGGTCCGCTGCTGCCATAGGCTACTAGAGTTGTGGACGTCTTATACCAGGGCCGCCACCTACTCGGATACCAGGTGCGGCGAGTAGGATTCCGGCAAGGAAAGAATGATGTCTGACTCTGGGCAGGAGGACATGTGGTCCCTATACAGTGTGTGGTGCCTGGTGGCCACTGCACTCAGGAGTTGGACCCGTATGGAGGGGTGGGAAGGCATGGATGGTTCTCCAACCAGCATAGGCCGGAGAAAGTGAAGGTCATTACGGCCGTGGGCTGGGAAGTGCTTGTTGAGGCAGCTCAGATGCGGGACTTGTAGTCCCAGGAGGAAACGCTTGCTGAGTTCTCTGTGGAGGATGCGGGTGAGGTCTGGGTTGTCCCTCACTCCCAGGATGGGGAGGACTTGGAGCCCTCGCCCTGTGGAGAGGGCACTCAGTGTGAGACCAACGCACAGCCCTGGCAAATGACTGTGGACTATGGGGAATTGCCTTCCATCCCTGACTTGATGGACAGCTTCACTGTTTGCTTGGGAACGTACCACCATGTAGTAGAACTGGCGGATGTTCACTTCCTCTGTCTCTCCCAGTCACCAGTTAGACTGTGGTGCAGGAAGACCCTTTGTTGGGATGTAGGTGGATGTTTGGTTCCTGTGTCTTGACTGGCCTCCGTGGAGAGAATATGTAAGCACCTTGGCTGTGAGTCACTATTGTTCCAGCATGGTGCCCTGAGAGGCCCTGACTGTGCCCAGCAAGTCTGGCTGTGCCCAGAGGGACTCGTGGTGCCCTGAGAACCCTGGCTGTGCCCAGAAAGTAGGTGGATATCGGGGGACACCCCCTGGGACATTATTTGAACTGGACTGAAACTTCTCATGAGCTGGGATCCTGACACAGGGCGCCTCGCAGAAGACACTTGTTGCGTAGATTGTGACCCTGTAGGGGTGGAGTGTGGAGACAAGAGTCCCAGAGAGCAGTTTCCAGGCTCTCGGCCTCACGTGGGAAGGTGCTGGCTTGGTTATTAGATGACCATCAGCTGTAATCAGATGGCCATCTGCTGTGGCTGCATGGCCATCAGCTGCTACCGGTTAGCCATTAGCCACTAATATAACTGCTGTGGCTACGCTAGGGGGTTGGTTGGTTGGTTGGTTGGCAGAGAAGCGGCCGGAGGATTGCGCATCGTGTGGAGCCTGCTTCCTGTATCTCCAACCCAGCCTCCAGTGAGAGTATGAGAGTATGAACCCCCTATCCATGGCTCCATTGGTGTTGCTTTTTGGCCTCACCATATCCTGCGTTCTGGTGCAGGGAGCAGGACCAGAGACCCCACATTACAATAGGCATAGGTGTAAGTGTTAACCTCCCCAACCAACAAGACGGCGCTTTACACCCCTCTCTAGGCTCAGAAAATACCAAGCAGGATATCCCACACACGGGGATACTCAAAGAACGCCAGCTAACATACATTCACCTGACTTTTTAAAATCAGGATTGGTTAACCACTATCCTCCAAAGTGACATGAAGTTCTATTGAAAATATTTAACTCAAACTTCATTACCTTTTAAAATAAGCATTAAATTTTTTTTAAAAATGCAATTCAACTAGTTGGCAGGTGCCTTCCCTGGCCCACAACTTCACTGTGAATGCATTAAATTGTGGACCACGTGGCTTTCAGCATGTTGGCTATAAAGTGAGAGTTTTGAATTTCCCAGTTTTATCAAGCTGATTGGTTTTACTGTTCTTCAAGAGAGCGCCTAACATACAAAATCAGAATGAAGGAAAGTTGGATCAACAAGGAAACTCGAAGCGCCCTGGTGGAAGCCTACGTTTTGGGATGGAAACCTGCTGTCAGGAAATAAAGAATTCAGGCTTCCTCGTGGAACAATGCAGCCTTCACAGAAAAGGACGCGCTGTCTGACTTGCCCCCCAGGAGGACATGGTGTTACGATCAGGAGGGTGTGCCAATGGTTTGATATTTGTACGCGGCCAGCTCCGCTCCTTATGTATGCCGGCCACTCAGAAAGACTCCAGGAAGCATCACCCTTTCCAGGAACATCTGGCACCGACGGGCAGCTTCCTTGTGACCTTCAGGCCAGTTTCAGATATTCCAAGGTCTAAGGCCGTGCGGCCCAAAAGAACAATGTGTGTCACATATGTGATTTTCAATTTTTTAGGAACCACATTTGAAAAAGGTAAAAAGAAACAGGTGAACTTGCTTTTAGTAATATTTTATTTAATCCAATATACCCAAAATAGTATCATTTCAACATGTAATCAATATAAAAAATTATTAATGAAATATTTCACATTATGCGAAGTCTGTGAAATCTGGTGTGTTTTACATTTACAGTACACATCTCGATACAGATGCCATCTTCATTGAAAATGCTTGCTCTAAATTTCAATTTCATAACATTTACAGCTTGAAAAAGCTGATTCACATACCCAAGTTATTCCAAATGCACCTGAGAGTTCCAATAAAAAAATTGAGAACCTGGTTTTAAATCTGAATTTAAATGAAATAAAATAAAAAATTCAGTTCATCAGTCCCACTACCCACATTTCAAGTGTTCAAAGGCCATAGGTGGCCAATGGCTGCCATAAGCAGACTGGACAGACTTAAGGTGTCTTCTTTCCCAATGACTCTGCAGCAAATGCTTTCTTAATCATCAGAATTTCTGAGGGCCCCCAAAGGACAAAAGCATGAGGATCTGTTGTTGTGAATAGGTGAAGGGCCTTTTGGTCCCACAACACCGTATCCCTGCAATGTCCTGTCTTAAGGACGAGTGGGAGTCTGCCAGGTACAAGCAGGAGAAGGGAGGGCTCTCCAAAAGAAAGGGAGTAGAAGCAGATTCCCGGAGCACCCACTGTGCACCAAGCACTGCTCTGTGCATAGAGTAGCCATTGTCCCATTTGGTCCCCACCATCTAGTGGGTAACAGATCATTAAATGGACTTAACAGATAAGGAATCTGAGGTTGGCCACAATAAGGAACTTGCCCAAGGCCCCACAACTTCTCAAAGAGACCCCTTCTTTCTCACCATGTCACACCAAATCAGACAGTAACTGTCAGATGTAAAATGATCCCGAGACCTTCCTGCCTTGCCAGCAGGGGCCCCTAGACCTGATGCCACCTCCAAGGCACTCCCCAGCCTGAGCTCCAAAAAGCTGGTTTGTAACTCGATGGTCTGCACATAGATGGACTGGTTAGATTTCTGAGCCAGACTGCAACGGCTGCCCGGCGAGGGTGTCCCGGGCATGGGAAGAGAAGAAATGGCAGCTTGGGGAAACACATAGCGGAGCAGAGCCTCCAAGGTGGAACTGTAGTCCAGCCTCTTTTTTCAGATGAGGATCTCGCAGCTAGAAAGGAGAGATATTTGTCTAAAGTCGATATCCACATGGGATGCAGAGCCCCATTTTCTAGGAGCTAAGGGCAAGCCCTGATTCCAGGATACTTTCACACCCTCTCCAGGACAGGGCTGGTCCTCAAAGGTCGAATGCTAACTCAGCATCTCTACAATTACCTGAGGAGCCACCTCTCTGAACAGTAATCCTCGAGGAAGATAAGTCTCCTAGGAAGACGTGTCCCTAAATTCAGCTGTCACAGGACTCCAAATTATAAGCCCTACCTCCAGCAGTAAAGACATGACGAATTTAGCGATTTTGTCTTGAACACATGAAAACATCGTATCCACGTAAATGTAAGATTTCTTTCTAGCTTTGGAATCCTTGTAGTCCGCTGCCTGTGATGTGCCTCCCACTCTGGCTTAATGCTTATACAATAATAAAATTCTCTTTCTCTTCTCCCTTTGTGGAGAGGGGATCTGGGTTGGGAGGACATTTTGCTTTTAATTGTATTTCCCCAACACTCCTCACAGAATCACCCTAACCTCCACCCAGACCTGACCTCCTTGATGTTATTTCTTAGCCCTCTTCAACTAAAATGGGGTATAATTATGGTTTTATAATGTAATTTACCCTATGGATGGGGAGGGAGGCCCCCCACAACTTATTCAGATATCCTAAAGACATTAAGCATGAGAGAGAATGAGAAAAGAAAAGATGGGACTTGGCCTCTGAACATCACTGGGGGACAGTCTCTTAGATGAGCCACACACACCCCAAGGACCACAAAGTCCAGGGAGGGAAATGCTCCTGAGCCCGCAGTCTGTCCTCTACCAGGAAAGCCTTCCTCTCAGTGACTCCAATCTGGGCCGCCTTCTGCTCAGACCAAGGTGTGAATGAATGGAAACCTTTAACTCTTTTTTCTCAAAGTCAAAATCAATACTATCTCAACATTCAGTTTGTTTCAGTTGGAAACATTTGTTCCACAAGGAAATACTTCTCAAACACAGAGCTCTGTTTCAACTGTTACAATGAAAAGGTCCTTTCAGGAGAAGAATGCTCATCAAACATTACTGTTATCATGCAGCCAGCGGAAACACAGGTGAGAAACATCCCTGTCTTAGCCCTGCTGCTCCCTGTGATATTTCGCCAGCAGAAGCCTGTATCTCGGCAAGGCCCTCAGCTGGTTCTGGCACCCTGCCCACCTTTTCCTCCCTGAGATCTGTCCGTCTTTGTCTATCCCTGACAGGAACATGACTGTCAAAGGCATCCTTGAGAGGAAATGTTCTTAAACGGACTCTCTCGAGCCACAACCAGAGCATGCTTTTTGCCGGCCCAGTCAGAGGTGAACCGGGCGGTCCTATCCATCCAGACTGTGGAGCTGTCGTTAAATATTACTGAGCATGAATGGAAATCTAACTTTATTTACCACCTTGACTTGGCCTGGGTTACTAGAACAAGAAAGCAACCCAACGTGAAATGCTTTGGCAAAGGAGCCACCAGAGAGACCGTCCGACAGCTTGTGCCGTTTGAGAACTGCAGAGCAGCCGTTCTAGACAGTGGTGCACATCTAAACACCCTGCAGAACTTGTTCCATCACAGCTTCCTGAACCCCACCCCCAAGTCACGATTCGGTAAGTGGGGCGTGGGGATGGGGACTCCGCCTTTCTCATAAGTTCCCAGGTGACGCTGAGGACCACAATTTGAGTAGCCCTGCTAAACACTGTACCTCAGCCACCAATTATCAAACTGACCCAAAAGTAAGGCCAAAACCCAGTGCTTCTCAAATCTAATTTTCGTAAGACACTAGTTCTACCACTGAACTCAGAGCATGGATTTTTCTCCAGTTTTCAAAGCAAAGTAAACCTCTGGCACCACTGACTACTTACTTCTGTTATAATCTAAAAGGGCTTAATTTCTCAACTAATTATACACTTTTTGAACTGAGTTCAATTAATAGACGACTGAGAAGTTGTAATGGCCTGGCTGACACAGCCCCGCCACATGAAGGAGACCAAAATTCAGTGCACTTGGCCTCTTGCTCAAGCCCAACTTCCCAAGGCATCTCCTTTGACCCCTGCAGCCGGATGCACTAATCATTTAACAACATGCCCCTAGACAGCTGGACAAAAGAAGGGCTTGGTTGCCCTCAAAACTCAATCTAATGGACAAAATGACACGGGCACACACGTTAAACCATTTTTATCCAAAGCAATGCATAATCTCTTGCTAAACCATGTGGGATACACATCACAGGCTTTAGATTTTCCACACAAGCAATTTGGCCGCACAGAAATGGCCACATCCTCCCCATGTCTCTGCACTGGAGCCCTTCAGGATCCCCCACTCAAGCTAAAAGAACCGCTGTAAAGTTTTGGCCTTCCCACAGTTTGATTTTTAATATGAATCTGCCCTGCGGACCTTGGCAAGAGCCTTATAAATCCACACCCTGACTTTGAACACAAACATTCTACCCACATACCGGGCAGAGCTTTTCCCTGGGCTGTCTGCCGTGGGTCCTCTGATCTGAGGCTTCAGGCAGAGAGAAACAGCCGGGCGCAGCTTCCCTCACAACGGAGATTATCCACTGGCTTGTGATTTCTCTTCCCTGACCTTTCTCTCTTGCATGCATAAGGTGGGCTAGCAAAGGAAACCCGCAGATCAAAATCTTCCTTTTCATTTAAGAAAACCCCCACTAGGTTAGCTGTCAAGGGGGGTTGAGCCAGCACATCTGGGTCTAATCACTGTGAAGTTTCACATTCTTAGCATCTGCCTTCCCAGAGGGACGGCAACAGAGCAGAGGGACAGAGCACTGAGGGAACCGAGATCCCTGGCCCCTGACCCAGGCTTTGCCATAAGCCCAGCGTGTGACTTTGGGCAGAGGCCCTGACCTCTCCAGGGCTCCGTTTCCTAAAGAGTCTTCCTGGCCAACACCAGGGCAAACTAGTAACATGACTCAGTGCTGATGAATTTATAATGACCTGCGCTTTTCCACTTGATTTTATCTGTAAAGATTCCAGTTGTCCTGGGAGGAGACATGGCCCTTATGCCCTCCTCTCTGGAGCACCTTGCTCCCTTTTCCCTCCTCTTCCTCCAGACCCCCAAGCCTGGCTGACTCTGCGCTTCTCGGGTGCATATTCTCTGAGCAGGGGCTGTGGTGAGAAAGAGCCCCGGGGAGGCTTTCCCCAGTTGGCACTGAGAGCTCCCCCACTAATGCCTAGCACAGCAGGCCTTTAGTTCCTCAAATAAGCTTCTAATTGTCTTTTCGAAAACGTGTGTGGACGCTTATTTCAAGCCATTTGGCAAGTGCCTCACAGGGCATTTTCTCTGACATTGTGCTTCGAGAAGGAGGATTTAAAAGTCTGGGGGAGCATTAGAAAAATTGCACTCCATCTGATTCTGTCCTTGGCTGGAAATAAAACAACTTTTTCAGGGACTCACCGCTGATATGATGCAAACTGCCACAGGCCTCCAAGAACCCAGAATTGCTGACTTCTACATTTGGACCTACGTCTTCTCCAGGGTCAGTGAGAAGGTGTCCCCACGTGGTTAATGAACGCCAAGACCACGTGGGTGGTCCCAGCAGCACTGGGCCGTCCCCAGGCATCATTCTTCCCAGGTGCAACATGAATAGAATGGTGAGGGCCCTGACATCAGGTTAGAAACAGACCCTGTGAGTCAGTAAGAACCAGTCAAGAGGGTGTAGGACGAGCGCTCAGTTTGGAGTCACACCTCTGGCCTACCATTTTTTCCAGTTCCTCCCAGGAGGTCATCAGAACTGTTACCAGCACCTCCCTAGTTAAAATGTTGCCAGGTATCCCTGCCCTCTAGGCAAGTCCTGCCCCACATTTATCGTGCATACACATTCACCTCAGCGTCTTCTTACATATGCTGACTCTGAGGCAGGGGTCTGGGTGAAGCCTGAGACTTCCGACAAGCTCCCAGGTGGTGCTGATGTTGCTAGTCCATGGGCCACCCTTCAATGGCAAGGACAAAGAGATTTATGATCTAATTCAAACATCCCTGCTAATAATCACATGGTAATAAACAGCTGTTAAATACACAGATGCCAAGGCCTCAACCCAGACCAGGGCAAGCCTGCTGAGCTGGCAATTTAACAAGTACTCAGGTAAATCTTATGACCAGAGAACTTGGGGAAGCCTGGTCTTATTCATCTGCAGCTCTCATCCAAAGCTTCCACACAACCTACGCGTGCCCCGGTTTCCTTTCCATTGTTCTCTTGGGTGAACTTTAAACCTAGTAGCCCAGCTCCTATTTGGATGGGGAAGGGGGGCAAGGGACATAGAGTACAGTTAAAGAGCTGAAGCCCCTTCCAAACTTTTCCAAGTGCTGGAACACTTGGTAAATGATCACCTTTGTAGGGCCTGAGCTCTGGCAGCCCCAAGGACGGAGAACAGACTGCGGGCATCACTACCTGAACCTGTAACCATAACCCAACTCCTTGGCTAGAAAGCTCTGCTCCCACCTCAATCTCATTAGTCAAGGAGCAAAACCGACCAGCACAGCCCTGCAATATATCTCCCCATTGTTCTTAAAATGATCCGAAACAGAGAAGAAGGAACAAATATGGCCAATTCCCATCCCGAGTTTGTCTGTCTACAGGGGCCAAAGCAGCACAAAGGTGAGAAACACACACTTCCATTTCCTCACCCTCTCTCATAAATTACAGCCAATGTGCCCAAAAGCAGAAACAGTCTGCTTTACATTCACCGTCTCATTGAATCCTTGCGACAACTCCACGACATAAACACGGTGTCCACTGATGAGAACAGCGAGGTGTAGGGGTTGGGTGACTGGCCCACGCTCACACTGTGAATGGCGGCCACTGTGGAATAGGTTCCGCTTGAGACCCTTTGCAACACTCATCCGTCTTCTGGTTTTACTGCCTCCTGCCCCTGGGGACCTTCCCCTGAGGGCAGGGCTCGGGTCTGTTTGTGCCGGGCTGTGCCACCAGACACTTTGTAGAACCTCAGAGAAAGGCTTGCTGGGCTGATGAATGACTCCAAAGCCAGGGACCCTCCACGCTGCCAGGCTGCCTCCAAAACCAGAAGCACAGGGATGTACCCTGGTTTAACACGCACAACTGTCGTGAATTTACACGACATAAGTTGGAGAAAGGACAGAGAAAGGGCACTGGTGGGGCTGGGGGCCGGGTGCGGGTCAGAAGGCCTGCCGGAGTCTTCTCCCACTTCCGCCACGCTGCCCTCACATCTGAACCAGCCACTTGGCCTCTCTGCCCTTCAGTGTCTCCATCAACATGATGGTTTAATTCATTCCTCAAACTTTTGGAAACTCCCATCACGGACTAGATGTGGTGCGAAGAAGAAAGTGATCAAGAGGAATGCATGAGAGTCCAACTGCATCCCTCAGCAGCCCTGTGCCAGTTCCACTCCTCCCACCCACTAAGCACCAACTGAAATAAAGCACACGACAGTTTTCAAACAAGTATGAAACACATGGGGTCCTAGGGGGATCATTTGCATCACAAAAGGAAGTGTTATTTAGCAAACAGAGTCACAGAAAAAGGATGGCTAAAGTGACATGTTCTCCTGATATGTTTTTCGTCATCATTATTGAAGTATTATGCACGGTATATTTCTTCCTTTTTAGGTATACCGTTCTACTGATTTAGACAAACGTGCAGTTCCTGCTACAGTGTTAAAAATAATTTATCTCTAACTTTTCAAGAACATGTTATATAAAGTGACATGGGCATGATTGGTCCAATGACACAAAATTAATTTTAGCTCCTCTTTCTAAAAGTGAAGGTCTCATTCTGCCAGAAGGGAGAACATAGAATTGAAAATCTTGTCTCCAGGAGGGAAAAAAATTAATTTGCAGAAACATCTGCAAGGCATGGAGCATAGAATACAAGATCTGTTGGTCAATGCAACTGACTCTCCTTTACTAACAGAAGAGACTCTCTCATCCCAGCCCTCCCCCTCTCATATGAAAGCATTTACCAGTTTAAAAAAATATGCACACAGAGCCCGAGAACACAAACATATTTCTACCAAAGGTAGATCCTCAACCAATTGTGCAGTTTAAATCATAAAGCCTCCTTGAATTAACTCCATACTAACAATGTTCTAAAGGAATTCACCTGGACAAAGAAGATAACTTTTGGGTTAAGACTTATCTTTCAATGAAATGCAAGAGCTTATGTTGAAAGGGGAAGGATTATTCAAGCAAAACTCTAACAGTCTGTTAAAATTACATGTCTGCTGCAGAATGAAGTCCTGTACCTTCAGACTAGACAACAGCCTTACAAACCAGAAAACGGGAACAAATGCTGCTGTAAACAATCGATCTAACAGTGTTTTTAACCTTACTATGTAGTTGGCTTCCAGTAAAAAGTAGAACTGATTTCCAAGGCCTAGCTCAGTGGTACTCAAACTTCAGTACCTAAGATTCCTCTGATTATGAAAATTACACACTCCTGGGCCCCACACAGACCTAACAAATTCGAATCTTTGGTGATTGGGCCGCTACAGTGTTCAACCTTCATCCCAGGGAATTCTGATGGTGGTAACCTAAGGACCACAGCCTAAGAAAAGCAGCTCTAGCTAAGAGAGCAGATATTTTGTTATATAATCACTAAAATAAAGTTAAGGTGGTGAAATAACTTGGACACAGACCGTGAGTATGGGTTATAATCTATGGGCTAATGGCAGAGGCTTAGAAATGTTTTCATTCCTCAGAGCAATTGTCATTGTAAGGTCAACAGACGGACTACACAGTGAGAATCTTTCATTAATTGAAAGATTAATTGATAGAGCAGGCAATTAATTAGTTGCCTGCTCTAAGTGTGGTCCCCACATCAGCAGCTCAGAATTTTTGCGTCCCACCTTAGAAAGAAAACATCTGAGGGTGGGGTCCAGGAATCCATGTTCAATTTTTCTCCAGGTGATTCTTTTGCCACCACATTTTAGTATGAATACATTTTATACCGATCAATACTTAATAATCGCGTTTTTTTCTTGCCTTGTCTTCTTGCTGTTTTTATTTTTGCTTTGATAAAGCATGCGATGTTTGTTACCACACCATCTCAACTTATCTCCCATCACTTCCCCTCTGTGGTGCAAGGTACCTAGTGTAACACAGGAAGTTCATGCCTGATTTATTTTCCATTAGCTGAGGGTCAGTTAGCACGGACTGGGCAGCCAAAGAGCTCAGACCCTGCCCATCAGTAGAGTGGCAGGGATACTGTACAAGAAGGTGACCCCTTGGGCTCAAAGGGCCCCAGACTGATTCCACTGAGCACCTTTCCATGAAGCCTCCAGTGACCGTGCATGCAAGCCAGCCCGCAAAGTATCAAATGGGAACTTGGTGGTTGGTGGGTCTTTTCCCCCTCTCGTGTCCGTGGTATAGTGCATTAGTTCTTACATTTTGGAGTGCATCAAAATTTCCAGCAGGCGTTTCCCCTGCAGGGTGACTGTCCTCAGTGCCCCGGCCACCTTTATCCACTACAGACCCTTCTTGGGCAACCTGTCCTAGGAGCCTCCCTAGGGACGTTTAAAAAAAAAAACAAACAGGTGTCCAGCTCCCACTCTTAGAAATTCCCATTCAGTGACTCAGGTCGCGTTTAGGAACCAGCATTTTAGGGAGCTTCCCTGGCAATTCTCATGCACACCCAGGGCCAAGAACCTAACCGTGAATCCAAGTCAGTCCAACTGGACCACCCCAAGAAAAGGAGAAAGCGCCTGGTGGAGGTCAGAAAAGTGGGATTCCAGTGCCAGCTTTGCCAAGTGACCCCACTAAGTCTTCTCTTTCTGAGCCTCAGTTCTTCCCCTGTTAAAGCGAGAGGCTAACCTAGAACTTTTCAGGCCTCCCTTTTTTTAAAAGATAAACTTCCCTTGTATATTTTGGATATTAGCCCCTTATCAGAGGAACTGTTTGCGAAAATCTTCTCCCATTCAGTTGGTTGCCTCATTATTTTGTCAATAGTTTCCTTTGCTGTGCAGAAGCTTTTCAGTTTCATATAATCCCATTTGTTTATTTTAGTTTTTACTTCCATTGCCTTTGGAGTCAAATTCATAAAATGCTCTTTGAACCCAAGGTCCATAAGTTTAGTACCTATGTTTTCTTCAATGCAGTTTATTGTGTCAGGTCTTATGCTTAAGTCTTTGATCCATTTTGAATTAATTTTGGTACATGGTGACAGATAGCAGTCCAGTTTCATTCTTTTGCACGTAGCTATCCAATTCTGCCAGCACCATTTATTGAAGAGGCTGTCTTTCCTCCATTGTATGTTTTTAGCTTCTTTGTCAAAAATTATCTGTCCATATTTATGTGGTTTTATTTCTGGGTTCTCAATTCTATTCCATTGGTCTATGTGTCTGTTTTTCCGCCAATACCAAGCTGTTTTGATTATTGTAGCCCTGTAGTACAAGGAAAAATCAGGGAGTGTGATACCTCCAGTATTGTTCTTTTTTTTTAATATTGCTTTGGCTATTCGGGGTCTTTTGTGGTTCCAAACAAATCTGATGATTTTTTGTTCTATTTCTTTAAAAAATGCCATTGGGATTTTAATGGGGATTGCATTAAATCTGTATATGGCTTTGGGTAATATGACCATTTTAACTATGTTGATTCTTCCAATCCATGAGCACGGAATGTCTTTCCATTTCTTTGTGTCTTCTTCAATTTCTTTCAAAAATGTCTTATAGTTTTCAGCATATAAATCATTCACATCCTTGGTTAAGTTTATTCCTAGGTATTTTATTCTTTTTGCTGCAATTGCAAAAGGAATTGTTTTTTCTATCTCTTTTTCTGAGATTTCATTGTTGGTATATAGGAAAGCAATGGACTTTTGTACGTTGATTTTGTAGCCAGCAACTTTACTGTATTCATTGATTGTTTCTAATAGCTTTTTGGTGGAGTCTTTAGGGTTTTCTATATATAGCATCATGTCATCTGCAAAGAGTGACAATTTAACTTCTTCATTCCCAATTTGGATGCCTTTTATTTCTTTCTCTTGCCTGATAGCTCTGGCGAGGACTTCCAACACTATGTTGAAAAGCAGAGGTGATAGGGGACAACCTTGTCGTGTTCCTGAACGTAGAGCAAAGGGCTTCAGCTTTTCACCATTAATTATGAGATTAGGCTAATATCCAAAATGTACAAGGAACTCATGAAACTCAACAACAAAAAAACAAACAACCCAATTGAAAAATGGACAGAGGACCTGAAGAGACATTTCTCCAAAGAGGATATACAAATGGCAAATAGACATGAAAAAATGCTCAACATCGCTAATCATCAGAGAAATGCAAATGAAAACCACAATGAGATATCACCTCACCCCAGTCAGAATGGCTTTCATCAACAAAACAAATAGTAACAAGTGTTGGAGAGGCTGTGGAGAAAAAGGAACTCTCATACACTGTTGGTGGGAATGCAGACTGGTGCAGCCGCTATGGAAGGCAGTGTGGAGGTTCCTCAAGAAATTACGAATAGAATTACCATATGACCCAGCAATCGCTCTCCTGGGTATCTACCCCAAAAATATAAAAGCATTTCTCTATAGAGACACGTGTACGCCAATGTTCATTGCAGCTTTGTTTACGGTGGCCAAGTCATGGAAACAACCAAAATGTCCTTCGATAGATGAATGGATAAAGAAGTTGTGGTACATATACACAATGGAATACTATTCGGCGTTAAGGAAAGATGATATAGGAGCATTTGTGACAACATGGATGGATCTCGAGAGAATAATGCTAAGTGAAATAAGTCAGACAGAAAAAGCAGAGAACCCTATGATTTCACTGATATGTGGTATATAAACCAAAAAGAACAAGACAAACAAATGAGAAACAAAAACTCATAGACACAGACAATAATTTAGTGGTTACCAGAGGGTAAGGGGGTGGGGGGTGGGTGATGAGGGTAAAGGGGGTCAAATATATGGTGATGGAAGGAGAACTGACTCTGGGTGGTGAACACACAATGGGATTTATAGACGATGTAATACAGAATTGTACACCTGAAATCTATGTAAATTTACTAACAATTGTCACCCCAATAAAATTATAAAAAAAAAAAAAAAAAAAAAAGATAAACTTCCCCTGATTCACTCTAAGATGCCCTGCAAAGACATCTGCCTTTTCTTCTTGGATGTACTAAACCCAACTGCTTTGTGGCAGTACTTCCGGCTGACCTTGGCTGGTATCTTACCCACGGGAGAGCTCCTCCAACCCTGTGGGGGAGGACCCTGGAGTGACAGGTGCTGAGCCCAGTAGAGAGGCCCTTGCAGAGAAAATTAAGCCTCTTAAAGTGCCCTCAATGTGATCTCTCAGACCCAGGAATAATCTACACTCCCCTTGAAGATTTGCCATGCATGACCTTGGACTACACTCAGGAAATATCTTCACTTACATCAAAGTAGGTTCTAGACAAAGTGTCAAGTAATTAAATGGGCTATCTTGAAGCAATGAACAGCAAGAGAGGAGTTTTAATTTAAGCACACAGAGCTTTGGGGCTCTCTAACCTGGCTACTTGAGAGCAGTGCTGAGGGAAACACGGAATGTCCCCGCTGATCTGCAGGAATTCATTCCACTCAGCCATATGAGAAAAAGGATACATCTCTCTGTTCATCAAGTGGACTCTGGGGACGCGTGATGCACCACAACAATTCACCAGAACATCAGGGTCGATGAGAAACACTTCAGACAAGTGAATTTACCATCTTCAATTCAGTGACAAAAGTTACCAAGCAGACGGCTTAAGTGCCCCTCTTCAGAGATAAAAACGGAGAGGCAACCATTTGTTTCCAGCTAGCTGTCCTCTGCAGGTGCCTTCCATCACTCAACAAGAATTCAGCAAGGATGTGTTTCATTCATTCAATAGCTGAACCCCTAATTCTCAACACGTGACCTAAAAAAATATTGCTCCCTCGAGACACTGCCTTTCCACCTCAACATTACTCTCTTCCTTGGCTCAAATCTGGGAAAGATTTACTTTTCCTTATTCAACACTAAGCTCTATAACCAGCAAGTCTTCATCACCAATTACTCATTAAACAATTTTTGTTGAGTCCCCACTAAGTGCTGGGCATTGTTCTAGACACCGGGGGACACAGTGCTAGAAGACAGTTTCTTTCATGGCGCTTATATATTCTAGGGTCATGAGGTAGACAACATATGAATCACATATGTAATATCAGGGAATGATAAATTATATGAAAATAAAATAGGAAGAGGCCTCAGCTAGGAGGTGGCAGGGAGACGTCTGAGAAGGTGACACTGCGGCTGACTCCTAAATGAAGTGATGTGTGAAAGAGTACCTCCAACCTTCAGAAGCTAGGAAGAGCAGATCCGGCAGGAAAGCTGGAGTTGGAGTGGCCAGGGCATAGGAGGAGAACTGGGTAAGGACCGTGCCATGGAAGCCAGGAGAAGAAAGCGTCCTAAGGAAAGTGCAATCAGCTGGCGAACTGCTGCTGAGAGGCTGCAGGAGACGCCCACAGAGAGTGCCACCTGGAGATGACTGTGTGGCTGCAGGTACTGGACGGGGCGAAAGCTGAATTGGAATGAGTTCAAGACGGAATGAGAGGGAGGAAACGAAGCAGAAAGGAGGACGATTCTTTCAGAAATACGACTGGGCCAGCAGAGGAATGGGAGAACAGCTGACTGGAACACAGGGTCAAGAGTGTGTGGTTGCTGCTGCTGTTTTTTCCTTCAGATGAGCGACGACCGCATGTTTCTCATGGAGGTCATCCATCAGACAGGGAAAACTAGTGCTGCAGGAGCAGAAGGAGCTACGTGCATGAGTGACAGCCTTGCCTGCCAACAGAGAATAGGATCCGATGCTCACGGGCTCACAATGCACATGTGGTTATGGTGCAGGTAGGAGAGCAGATTTCGCAGGAAAAGATGATGAAACTAGTTTGTAATTGCTTCCTTTGCTCAGGGAGATAAGCCACGTCACCAGCTGAGAGTTGGGGTGGGGACAGAAACCCAGTGGACCCGGCTGTGCCAAGAGTCCCCCTTGAGGTTGGTGGTCATAATTCAAAAGTGACACGATCCAGATGACCGCGTGTTTTCTCCAGCCCAGTTCATCAGCCTGGGACAGGAGCAGAGGAGGCAGAGGGTGGGGTTTTCCCAAGAAAGATGAATGGAGAAAGAGCCAAGGTGACAGTGTATGCAAGCACCTCAGCTGGGGGCAGGGGGGGGGGGGGAGGTGACAGGACAAGAGGAAGATGATGAACAATGAAAAAGTGGAAGGGTCGCCAGGTCAGAGGCCCTGATAGGGTGAAGGCTAGGTGGAATTGCGTAATAAAGGGAGTAAGATGAAAGAGAGAAGGGGAGGGTCAGCCTGGAACATCTGTCAAGTTTGGTTAGAGGTTCAGTTATTGGTCCACAACCATGTTTTCAAATGATGGGCTGCAAGTTTAGTGGGTAGTAAAATCAATGTCGTGGGTCATGACCAGCAATTTTTTGAAATGAAACAGAATAAAAAGTGTGAGTCCATTATACCTAGGAAGGGTAAATATTGTTTTGGGAAACCTGTTTCAGTTACATACGTGTGTTTGTATTGGCCATCACATAAGATGTATTTCTCCTGTAAATTGGGGTTTAAAAAAATCTTCAAGGACAGTAGGGCAAGGTTTCTCAACTTGGCACTGCTGGTATTTTAGATCACATAATCCTTTGTGGCAGGACCATCCTGGGCACTACAGGGCGTTTACCAGAACCCCTGGCCTCCACTCATGAAATGCCATAGCACCCCTTCCTCTCCTGAAGTTGTGACAGACAAAAATGTCTCCAGACATTGTCAAATATTCTCCGGGTGGCAAAACTGCTGAGAACCAGTTGTCTAGAGATAACCATGAGAGGGGTGACTGACGTAGGGTAGAGAAAATGATAACTGAAAGAGAGTTGATCAAGGGACTACATAGAGTGGACAATCTAGGTAGACGTTCAAGTCACCAAATGGGACCGTCAATGGGAGGAAGAAGTATGGGCCAGATGAACAAAATCTTCAAGGAATGAGGCCAAGCGACCCAGAGGACTGTAGATGAGTGTTCTCCACCCTGGCTCCACATGAGAATTACCCGGAGGACTTACCCATCAATACCCAAGGCCCTCCCAAACCAACTACATCAGAATCCCCAGGTGGTTCCAATGTGCAGCCAGGATGGAGAACCCTACAGAAGAGACCCATCCTACAAGGCCCAGCTCAAGAACGACCTCTCTCATGAAAATTTCTGTCTCATGTCACTTTTCATACACTCCACTACCATGACCAATTTTGCTTTGTTTATAACTTACATGTGAAATCATTAGAAAAGAATACAAGACACTAAAATTAAGTGGCTAAAAACAGAACAAGTGTTTATTTGCTAAAGAATTTTAGAATTAGGGGATCCACTAATAGGAAGGGGAGCCTTTTAAGGGAATATCTTGTTTTGAGCTTTGGATCATCCAAGACTCTCAAGGACACCCAGGTACGTGAGGGTCACCAAGAGAAGCCAAGCACTTAGGCGTCACTGATAAGCATTATTAGAAATGTGTCCCCTCTGGAGACACTGTAGTAAACACTTGTTAAAATAATGGCTATTGAACTTAATTTCCTCCAAAAAAAATGTACCAATCATCAGATCACAACACAATTTAAACAACATTTATCATCTGGTCACCATTTTCTTCCCAATACTCTTCACATGTAGCCAACTATTATTCATTAAAAGAAATCAATGACATCAAGTATTGAATACGTATGTGTATAGGATGAAAAAGCAAAACGTAAAAAAAGGGAACCAGAGACTCTCTAACAGTCCTCTTCACCTACCCATGTGAATCCATTATAGAATATTTAAAACAATACTGACCTTCCCTGTTCATTAAACACATACATCTATCTATAAAACATCACTAAATCCACAAACACCTACAACAGTTACAGACACCAGTTAGGTAATATAACCCAGATATTTATTTTTCCTCCACTTGTGAAATTCATAAAATCGAGTTATCTGGCCTTGATTGGCATTCTGACTTTCGTCCATGATAAGGCAGAGCCCTGGCGGGATGAGAACACAGAGGAAGTTGTTTCTCTAAACCAATTGTTCTCCAAGTGTGGTCCGTGGCCAGCAAAGTCAGCATGACCTGGGAGCTTACTAAAATGCAAAGGATCAGACCCCACCCAAGACATAAAGAACCTGAAACTCTGGCCCCAAACTCTGGGTTTTAACAAGCCCTCTGGGTGATTCTGACGCATTCAAGCTTAGGAACCATTGACTGAATCTAAATCATGGTTTTCAAATTGTGCAGCAGACCAGGGTCATGTGGTATGTACTTTTTAAAATATGGAGGGAGGTTCCACTGCTTTTGAAAGTTTGGTTTTAGCAGTAACTGCCAAGAACTCATAAATTTTATCAAGTTGCAAAAATCACAGTAGGAGGCAGGATTGAAAATGGTACAGATGGAGCAATCGGCCAAGCAATCGTGTGGAAGGAGAGCTGGGTTCAAATGCCAGCACAGCCACTGAACAGCACCCCTCTGGCCCCAGATCGGAAAACCAAGTTTGAGGAGATGCTGCTGCTTCAGTTGGCCAGAAGACCTCCCCTCCATGGACCGCCACTGGTCTTCCCTGAGAATAGGATCAGAGAAAGTCAAGGAAAAGGAGAGCGCCTCTTACGAGCTCTCATGATCTGTTGTGTCCACTACTCTCTCAGGGGATTGAGGTAAACAGCTTTTCCTGAATCCATCTTTTACACTCAAGAAACTTACCAAAAGTTGGGAAATCTCAGAATTTTATTTTATTTTATTATTTTTTTTTTCAGAATTTTAGAATGTAATTCACTGAAGGTTTCCAAAGAGACAAGAGGTTGGTGCATGCATCAGAGAAAGCAAGCGTGATATTGCCCAGCTTTTGTTTTCAAAGTGGTTCCAGATGAGTTTCCCATTTATTAACCAAATAATATTTTAAAGTGTTTTCATACAGAAAAGCCTGCGTGTTTGAGCAGACAAACGACTCAAGGTATATGTAGAGTAAGTTAATCATCCCTCACTCCCCACTGCCAATTTTAAATAATATTAAGTTTTGTGTGTCCTTTCACATCTTTCCCCAAGGTCATATACATAGGGCTTCTTCTTTTTTAAATCAGAAATAGGATCATACGATACTCTGCAACTCCATTACATTTACTATTATTATGAATATCCCTCACAAATAATCCACAGTATGGAGATATAGATATATATTAGTATGGATATATATATATATATATATATATATATATATATCCTATGTTATTAATCCTACTGATGGACATTCATGTTGCCTCTAGTTTATTTACTTCAATAAACATCCTCACACACAAATCCTCACAGGCTGATGTTTTTATTTCTGTAAAACAGGACTCCATACACAGGATTTTGGGTCATATGGCATATATGTTCCAAACTCCCATGGAAACTATCTGATTTCCCTAAAGGCTACAGCAATTCATACTCCCCCCAAGAGCCAAAGTTTCCTGCCCTCCACACATCCAACAGAAGATGCTACCAACCTTTAGCGCGTGGGTCAACTGGATGGACAGAAAACTAATCTCTCTTTGCTTTTTAATTTGCATTTCCCTTACCATTATGGAGGCTGAGAGTCTTTTCATGTTTACTGACCAGTTGTGTTTCTTCTTTTGGAGATTATTCATATCCTCTGCTCATCTTTCTATTTTGTTGTCCTTCAAGTGCTATTTAGTCACACACTTACCACTCCCCCGAGTCTCTTACATACATAAAGGACACAGACTATCACCTCCTAAGAACTCAGTGTATGGGAGTGAGGGGACAGGATGTCTTCTTAGCATGAAGTACATGATAAGCCATAAAAGACAACTGCTGAATAAGTGGACAGCTGACGTGGAGAATTTGTTAAGATTGCAGCTAGATGAGTAAAAAGGAAATACAAACATTCATTTCTTGTTCTACATATTCAGAATAGCATCACTTTGGCTGAAATTAAATTACCAGTTAAGAGAAAAACAAAACCATGGTATTGTCAATGACTCTGAAAATGCATTGTGAAATGGGTGGCAGTCTTAATTCGTAGCTCAGAGTGACACATAAATAAAGGCTCTCACAACCAAAACATTCTGTACCAGCCTTGTCCACTAGTTGCCATTTAAATGGCACCTGCCACTAAGTCAAGGATTGTTAGGATAGTCAATGACAGGAGAAGCCTAACGTAAGCATTCTGTTTTTTGTTTTTTATCCCCACCCCCTTCCAAGATATTTCTGCCTTTCAAAATCTGCTTATTGGGTAAGGAGGTGTGGGGAGGGCCTGCAGGGCAAGTTTGACAGAGTTCAGATTCCTTAACTCTTTTAACTTTAGGCAAAACATCTGGTTATACCCACCATTTATCCCCATTATTTGTAATAGTTCTCTTTGGCTTATGTTTTAACTAGTCTCCTCATTAAATATAAAAGTAATGGGATTAAAAAGTTCTGGGGGAAAGTACTGTAATTAAAAAGGCACCAGTAGGGTATGTTAAGCTATAATTCTGACCCTGCTTATTAAGTTTTCCTTCTTGTCTTTAAAATTTTTTGTACCCAATAAAAATAACTTTGAATTATTTAACACTTTTTAGTACTTCCTGTATTGGCCAAACATCACCCAAAATCTCCAAGAAAACATTATGACTCAAAAGTTCTGGAGCAAAAATGTCACACATCACAAGTTTTAGACACTGTCCCAAGAGTCTGGGCATGCCACATACACCACAACACACACAATACATAGCCTGTTAAATTGACAGGCAACTCTCCAAAACACATAAGTGTTTTCTAACCTTTTGAAGTTACAAAATCTTCTTAATAGGAAAAAAAAATGCAGGAACTTTGATCCAGTCATGAAGTTATAATAAGAATCAGGCAAGAGGCAACATAGCACAATTTATAAACTTTGTTAAGAGAGACATAAAAAATCGATATCAGTTGTAATATCTCTGTTACAGAGGATCATAAGAGACCACTACGAACAATGGTACACCAACAAACTTTATAATCTAGAAGAAATGGATATATTCCTAGAAACATACAACCTAACAAGACTGAATCATTGTGAAACAGAAAATGTGAACAGACCAATTACTAGCAAAAAGATTGAATTAGTAATCCAAAACCTGCCAAAAACAAAACTCCAGGACCAGACAGCTTAACTGGTGGAGTCTACCAAACATTCAAAGAAGAATTAACACCTCAATTTCTCAAACTCTTCCAGAAAATAGAAGAGAGGGGAACTCTTCCAAACATATTTTATGAGGCCAGCATTACCCTGATACCAGAACCAAATAAAGATGCCACAAAAAGAATTATAGGCTAATATCCTTGATGAACAAACATGCAAAAATCCTCAACAAAATATTAGCACACAGAATTCAACAATACACTAAGAGCATCATATGCCATGATCAAATCGGATTTGTGAAACGGATACTAGAATGATTCAATACCCACAAATAAGTCAATATAATACACCACATTAACAAAGTGAAGAATAAAAATTATACAATACCTTGATAGATGCAAAAAAAAAGCAGTTGACAAAATTCAACATCCATTTATGATAAAAACTCTCAACAAAGCAGCTACAGAGGAAACATACCTCAACATAATAAAGGCCGTATATGACAAGCCCACAGCTAACATAATACTCAATGGTGAAAAGCTGAAAGCTTTTCCTCTAAGATCAGGAACAAGACACAGATGTCCACTCTTGCCATTTTTGTTCAACATAGTATTAAAAGTCCTAGCCAGAGCAATTAGACAAGAAAAAGAAATAAAGGTATCCAAAGTGGAAATAAAGGTATCCAAAGTGGAAAGGACAAAGTAACACGGTCACTATTTGTAGATGATGTATTATATACAGAAAACTTTAGAGATTCCATCAAAAAACTGTGAAAACTAATGAATGAATTCAGAAATGTTGCAGGATACAATATCAATACATAAAAATCTGTTGTTTCTTTACACTACCAATGAACTATCAGAAAGAGTAATTACCGAAATAATTCCATTTACCATTGCACCAAAAAGAATAAAATACCTAAGAAAAAATTTAACCAAGGAGGTGAAAGACCCACACACTGATAACTACAAGACATTAATGCAAAAAATTGAGGAAGATACAAATAAATGAAAAGTCATTCAGTGCTCATGGTTTGGAATTAATATCGTTAAAATATCCATACTACCCAAAGCAATATAAAGATTCAATGCAATCCCCATCAAAATTCCAATGGCATTTTTCATAGAAATAAAACAAACAATCCAACTATTTGTATACAACCACAAAAGACCCCAAATAGCCAAGGCAATCTTGAGAAATAAGAGCAAAGCTGGAGGCATAATGCTCACTCACTTGAAACGTATTACAAAACTATCAGCATTGAAACAGCATGGTATTGGCATAAAACATACACATAGATAAATGGAACAGAGAGCCCAGAACTAAACCCATGAATCTGTGGTCAATTAATTTACAACAAAAGAGCCAAGATTATACAATGGAGAAAAGACAGTATCTTCAATAAATGATGTTGGGAAAACTGGACAGCCACACACAAAAGAATGAAACCAGCCCACTATCTCACACCATACATAAAAAATTAACTTAAAATGATAAAGACTTGAATATAAAGCCTGAAACCATAAAACTCCTAGACGAAAACATAGATACAATAGTAATAATCTCCTTCACATAGGTCTCAGAGATAAATATTTTTAATCTGACACCAAAAGCAAAAGCAACAAAAGCAAAAATAAACAAGTGGAATTACACCAAACTAAAAAGCTTCTGTACAGCAAAGGAAACCATCAACAAATTTGGTGGGACTGTGAATTGGTGCAGGTACTGAGGAGAACTGTATGGAGGTTCCTCAAAGAGTTGAAAACAGAATTGCCATATGATCCAGCAGTTCCACTTCGGGGTATTTATCCAAAGAAACTTAATACACTACTTTAAAAAGACATATGCCCCCAATGTTCACTGAAGCATCATTTGCAATGGTCAAGATATGGAAGTAACCTGGGTGTCCATCGATAGACAGGTGGCTAACGAAGATGTGGCATATATATGCAATGGAATATTGCTCAGCCATAAAAAGAAAAAAAATGAAATCTTACCATTTTCGACAACACGGATGGATCTAGAAGGTATTATGCTAAATGAAATGGGTCAGAGAAAGACAAATGCCATATGATTTCACTCATATGTGGAATCTAAAGAACAAAACAGACGAACAAACAAAACAGAAACAAACTTATAGATACACAGAACATTTTGATGGTTGCCAGATGAGGAAGGGGAAGGGATTGAGATGTACCAATTGCCATTGTGGAAGCAGTCACCAAATGTAGAGCACATCCGGGGAGTATGGTCAATAGTATTGTGATGGTTATGTGTGGTGTCAGATGGGCGCTAGACTTGTTAGGGTGATCGCTTCATAACTTACATAGATGTCGAGTCACTACGTATGTTGTACACCTGAAGCTGATATGGTATTATGTGTCAGCTGTAGCTGAAATTTTTAAAAATGTATGAAAAAAAGAAACTGTGGTATATATACATACAATGGGATAGTATTCAGCCATAAAAAATAATGAAATCTTGCCATTTGTGACAACATGGATGGACCTCAGGGGCATTGTGCTTAATGAAATAAATCAGACAAAAAAAAAATACTGTATCATCTTTCTTGTATGTGGAATCTAAAAAAAACCCAAGCTCACAGATACAGAGAACAAATTGGTGGTTGCCAGAGGGGAGGGGTGGAGGTGGGATGAATGGGTGAACTTTTTTTAGCTTAAATAAATTGAATGAAAATGTTTTTAAATAGATAAATATTATGGTAGAAGATTTGGGAATGAAGGTTAAAGAGTTTACAATGAAACTTCTCTTTTTATTTCGGCCTCACTGAGAAAACTTCCCTTTTTTAAAGTTAATTTTTATTATGTTTATTTTAATACATGCACAAAAATATGTGGCATATGTAGTTATAAAACATAATGGTAAAACAAATAAACACATCTTAGATTAAGTTTCTTTTTTCTGAGCATAGTTGGTAAAAATTTATATTGTTCATCACCTGTAACCATACTTAACTACTCTTGGGAACTAATAATATGTTGGGAAGGAGGAGTGGAAGAGTGAGGGAATCAGTATAATTTGGAGATATAAATGACAGAAACTAGACTAGAACATACACACACACACACACACACACACACACACACACACACACACAGAGCTCTTTGTAAAACCTGACTTCACTTAAATATACTCTGGGGAAGTGTTTGAAAAACTCTGAACAAGTAGGTTTAGCAGTAGATGAATTCAAGACACACACGTAAGCCTACGCCTGTAAAGAACATCCCCAGTAATTCATTCAACAGGGTCAACGAAAAAAGTTCACTTTTCCTTTAGAAATAGAAGCACATCAATGCCAAAAATAGAGATTTTAAGAACTCTTTAGTGTGTCCTTGATAATCCGAGTGGGTACAAAGGCAGAAGGAAACCAGTGACTTCCCTAAACCGAACAACCCTGTGTTTCTGTAATCCAAGGTACCACCTCTGAGACGGGATGGAGAAACAACCCTGTGTTTCTGTAATTCAAGGTACCTTTCTGCAACTGATTTGATTCACTCCTTAATTAGTTATGGTAATTTTAGATCAATGTACCTTGGGCTCTGGGTATTGTCCACAATTCTAGGGCTTAATGAAAAAAATTAGCATTCATGCAGGTATCTCCCCTCCTGCCCCCCTCCCCTCTCAAGGCCACTTGCCATACCCTAACCCCTCACTTTTTGTGTAGATACCCTAAATCAGCAATCAAGGGAACATGGCTGACATTCACACTGGAGGCACTTGGTGAAGAGGAAAGGAAGGAGCACCCTAGTCGTGACATCACAGGGCACAGCTCAGAGATAAAAGCTTTCCCTCCCTCCTCCCACCGCCATCCCCCGTTTCTGTGATCCCTTCAAGCCTCTCCAATGATGAAGCCCCAGTGCTGACATGACCTCAAACACTATGGCATCATTTGTACAAGACACCAAGGAGCAAGGCTGGCAAATTCCTGCATTCGGCTGATTGTAGATCAGCCAACACGCCCTTCCCCTGCCCCTTCACAAAGCAAAGATCACGATCCATTTCAAAAGTAAAGATTCCCCACCGCCCCACTCCCGAGAAGTCGCCCTAGAGACGGGCAGAGACACACTCCGACGAAGGCCATCCCTCGGCACACCAGGTCGTATCAGAAGCCGAAGTGAGTGGTACTTAGAACACCAGGGCACTTGTAAGTTGCACGTCCACGCTCCGAAACGTCATCCCTCCCCTCCCGTCGTTAGCTGTGTCTTGGGCAATGCCAACACTTCAGCTCATTCCTCCCCCACCTCCTGGAAACAACCGGAGGTGAGTTTTCACAAGGCACTGGGATTCTCACTCAGCTCCCTTCCGCCAGTCACCTCGGCTCTTCACGGGCAACAAAAACCCGCGTTTCCCCACGCGTCACTGAAGCCCCAACTTCTGGCAACCCTCACCTCGCCTGCACGAGCTGCCGTCGCCGCCGCAGCCTAGGAGGCGAGCGGAGGAGGTTCGGGCCGGTCTAGGGCCCGGGGGCGATCGCAAGCCAGGCCCTCGGCCCTGAGCCGCGCAGCCGGGCGCCTGTTTCCCTGCAGCGTGGGCTCCCGCGCTGTGCGGAGCGATCGGCGAACCCTGGCGCCGGGAAGACGCCCTGCACCCGGCGCGCGGCTGGAGCGGAGCGCCCGGGCGGCGGGGGCGGCGGGGCGAGGGGCGTGTGCCGTGTGCCCTGCCCTCCGAGCCCGGACGCCGCGTCCCGGCGGGACGGGGCCGGGAGGCGAGTGCGGCGCGCCGGCCCTGACGGCAGCCCGGGGCCCTCGACCCGGGCTGGACCGGCCTGGCGGCGCGCTGCAGCCCGCGCGCCCTTGCGGGGACAGCCGCCCTGCTGACCCTGCGCGGCAGCCTCCGCGCCGGCCTCCAAGCCAAACTTTTCGGGCGAAACCCGCTCCTGTCTCTCCCGCCGGGGCGCCCCACTATCCCCGGGGCCCAGAAACTGTTCACCCCCTCGCCTCCGCAGCCAAGACCCACTGAAAATATGGCGCCTCGAACGTCGTTCCGCGGTCCCCTCAGGGAATCCCGAAAGGCCAGTCTCCGGGACCCCCGGCTCCCTGCGGGCGCGAAACTGCAGCTGGTGGGGCCGAGGAAGGGAAGGCGCCGCTCGCCCAGTGCGACACTGACTCCAAATCCTGCTCTCGCTCTGCGCCCGGCGCTGCCCGCGTCCTTCGGCCACAGCAGTTTGCTGGTGGAGAAATTGCCAAGGCAAGGGGAGTCGTGGGATGGGCAGGTCTGAGAGTCCGGGACGGGGGACGGAGCTCCGCACCCGCCGGCTGTCTATGCCCCGAGCCTCGGCCCGAGACTTGTTTGCAAAGTGGCGCTGAGTCGGGGCGGCCAGTGCTGGAATGAAGCCGCTCCGCCCGCGCCAACTCTCCCGGCGCAGCCGCCCGGCCGGGGCCGAGGGGACACTCCAGGCAGGCCAGGCTGCTGGTCAAAGCCCAGTTACCGGAAACCCAGCGGGAGCCCCGGAGGGGACCAGTTGCCCACCGCCGAGAATCCGCTTTGGGGCGCCGGCGGCGAAGCTGTTTGCAAACCGCTGCAGCCGGCTCGAGTGCCGTGAAACATACATGTGCAATAGACAGGTGCATTAATTTTATTTTATTTTTATTTTCCTGCAAAAAGCCTTCCTAGAATATCAAATCTGGGAGCTTTGAGGGTTTGGGGGTTTTTCTTTCTTCATTGGCATCACTCACGAGATGCAAAAGGGAGGAAAACACCACCCACATTTTCCTTCTGTCGGGAGGGAAAAGACACGAGAAATTCCTGCAACGTGCATGCAGCTGGAGGAAGAGGAAAACCCGAGTGAGCCGTGCGCCTTACCGGGGGATGCATTTACTGTCTCACGGCGGAGCGCCTGCCCGGGAGTGCAGCCGGCGTCCCCCTGCGCGCCCGGCGACCGCTCTGCTCCCGCAGCCTCTGCCGCCGCCGCCGCCGCCGCTGGCTCCGGGCGCGGAACAAGAGCCGAAGGCGAGCGCGAGCGCACGGCCCGCGAGCGCAGGGAGGGCAGGAAGCGCGTCATCACTGGGGGACGGCGTGGCCCCGCGCGGCTCCAGTCCGGCCGCCGCGCCGCGCAGCCCCGCCGCGGGGCCCGCACCCGCGCCCTCGAGCTCCTCCTGGGTCTCTACCCGGCGGTCGGGAGCTTGGAAGGTCCGCGAGGGAAGGCGAGGCGCCGGCCGAGCCGTCGCGGGGACAGGAGGGCGCAGGGTGACCCCCGCTCCCCAGAATTCGGGCTCTGCGGTGTAAAGGAGATGGGGTTGGGCCAGGGAGCGCGGAGGGAGGCGGCGTCTTGTGGAATGCGGCCCCGGGCTGCGCGGAGCGCTGCCCCCGACCACTGGCCGGGTCCTGGAGGGAGGCAGGTGTGGGGCAACGAAAGGACCTTGTCCGGCTGCGATGCCGCCGGCGGGAACTGGCGGGAAGACGGGGTCTCTCCGCACGTGTTGCACCCTCGGACACCGAAACCGCTGGTCAGAGGTCACTGAGGTTTTCCGAGAACCGCTTTAGGGTTGGGGGACGTACCCCATGAAGTTGATAAGAAAACAGTGTTCTCCTGCCTCCTGCGCCCTTGAAGAGTCATTGCTAGACCTCTTACATGTACACAGTCATTAGGTGACGGGGAACGACGTGGAGGTTTTTAACGGGACCAGGCGACAAATCCCAGGACACTGGTTCCTGTGATCCCGTTTTTAAAAACTAGGATATACGAAGGGAATCAGAAAAGGACGGACAGATAAACACCAGGCTGTTAACCAGGTCTCAGTGGTTGGCGGAATTACGGGTGATTTTTCTTTTTCTGCTTTAGTTCTGGTTACCGAGTTTTCTGTAAGGGACACATTACTTTTGTAATTTCAAAGTAAACGTTTTTAAATAAGAAAGGAACTGGCTTCCCACCCCCCCACCTCCATCCCAATACAAAACGACCAAGGTAGAATCCTCTTCCTACGAAAATAAGTAGCAAATTTCTTCGATTCCTCTTAAATGAAACTACTGCAACTTTATAGTGTTTCTCAGAGCACGAAACTGCTGTCTCTGTAAACTGGAGGGGAGTGAGTTGATTTCGTAAATTGGAACTATCTTGAAGAAGTCCCCCCCGGGACATTGGATAAGACTGGACTTTCTGTAAGAACAATAGCATGTCTTTGTCTAGGCTGATGCGCTTGATTTTATTAGGACTGCAGAGATCTTTATAACCTGAGGGTGCAGCTTTGTAACATTGCAGAAAATAAATGTTATAAATCAAAAAGTACAGCCGGAGAACCAATTAATTGGCAACTTGAGAAAGTCCTAAAAGTTGTAGGGTATAGACTGTTCCTAGTTGCACAAGTAAAATGTTTCTGTTCAAACTTTTTTTTTAATTGGGGAATACTGGGAGACAGTGTGTTTCTCCAGGGCCCATTAGTTCCAAGTAGTTCCACGTTGTCGTTCAGTCTAGTTGTGGAGGGCGCAGCTCAGCTCCAAGTCCAGACCCAGTTTTCAATCTTTGGTTGCAGGGCGCGCAGCCCACCATCCCAGGTGGGAATTGAACCAGCAACCTTGTTGAGAGCTCGAGCTCTCACCAACTGAGCCATCTGGGCCTCCCCTCTGGAAGCTCAGCGGCAGCTGGTTCTCTTCAATCTAGTTGTGGAGGGCGCAGCTCACTGGTCCACGTGGGAATCAAACCGGCAGCCCTGTTGATCAGAGCTCGCATTCTAACCAACTGAGCCATCCGGCCGCCCTTCACCACAGCTTTTAAAAATATTCATCAGTCTAACAGAAGAACTGATGGTGGCAGCAAGCCACCTCGGGATAGTTAAAAAGTAAATGTTTATTGATTTCTGTAAGAGATTGGTAATAAGCTCATTAAATTAATGCCACCTAAGTTGTCCCTTGGTTTACTGACAAAGAGCTATCATTTTTATAGTTCATATGCCAGGTTTACATAAGAAGTTCATCAAAACAGAAAAATTGATTACAACTAAAATCATTTTTTTCCCTTCCACTTAGACCTTGTTCCATAAGGGCCCATCATGCACCTCAACATCTGTTGCATTTCAAGATATTCCATCACTTACTTCACTCTTCTCAGAGTATCCCCAGGCTCTTTCACTGCCTGCCAATGAGATGCTGTTTAATATTAGAAGGTAAGCTCCATGACAGCAAGGATCTTATCTGCATCTCCCTACCTAAAAAAGGGCCTGGCACTTAGTGAGTGCTCAATAAATATTCATTTCATGAAAATAGCAAATTTGTTCACTATTTGGCTAGTTCCTAAGTTATTTGAAAAATTCTTTCTCCTATCAGACTGTCAGCGTAATCCTGGGATGCTAAGAGCTTGTGGAGTGATAGCCTTTAAATTTATTGTTTTCAAATAGCAGCCAATTTCTAAGATCGAGCAGTGAGGTGAAAGTGTCTGAATATCTGTGCATTACTAATCTAATTAGCACTATTTTGTGGCTCTCTGAGATCAGTCAAACCCTTTAGTGAGAACATCAATCCTAGAACTCTTTGCTTTACTCCTAGATTCTAACCAAATGACTTTGAGCATTTAATTTATTTTTATTATGCCTCAGTTTCCCTAACCTCTCATGACCTCAGATTCACTTACTGTTTCTTTAGAAAAACCAAGTCTAACCATTCTACAGCCCAATAGTATATTTTTCAATAACTTCCCCAATAGAAGTAAAATTGATATTACCAGTAACCTGTAGTAAGTGCTCTGAAACTGAGATTCCTCCCCTAGGCCTGAAAAGATAGTTATTTCTAAATGTAGTTGAGTTATTCAATTTCTAAATTGAGTCAGTTACTAGTGGTCTCTCTCTATACTAGTCACAGTGATCGTAGTTTCATTGTAGACCAGCAAAAAAATCTGACTTAACAAGTTCACGTTATTGGGCTTTGTCTCCACCCAGCCGAGAAAACATGGTGGCAGTTTACCTTAGAGTATCTGGGGCGTGAGGTACAAACTCATTCCATCTAAGCAATTTACCAAGACTTCACATTGTCCCACTTCCTTCCTAGGTCATTAGGAACTAAAACTATATACATTTCATATGAATAAATAGTGCAGTATTTGGGGAAGTAAATCAAACAGATACCTTCCAAGTCAATAAATACATCTAGTACTAAAATCCATTTTTATTATAAGCTAGAACTATAAATACCAAACCAGATATGTCTTGATGCTAAAGAGCCAGATGATAAAAAATCGCTGTCTCCCCCATTGCACTATTAGTCGTAACCTGCTGTCTTCCTGTGTGCACTTGTATATACTTGAACAAACTCAACTGTCTATATTGAAGAGCAAAAAGAAATTCCACCAAATATTTTGTTCCACTTTTGTTTATAAGATCATATTTTGTGTTATGTTAAGATACCTTCTAGGGATTCTTTGATACAATACACCAACAGTTCATGATGTTTTCCCCCTTTCAAAATTATTTGTGTACACTTCCTGGAACAAGGTAAATATGGGAACTACATTTTCAAAAAATTGCCTATTGCTTAGAACCAGATATAAAAACAAGTTACTCAGGCTTCTATTATCATATGACATCTTTAGGTTTATAGAAATCCTAGGAGAGAATATTACCCAATAATTACAGAGGGAATAGTATCTGAGTTTCAATACAGCATATAACTAAGTTACTTTCATTTTATTTGAAAGGCAGCCATTTGACATTTTGCAAGAATTAATATATTTTAGTTTTTTTAGCTGTCTCTAAGCATGGGGCCTCACCTCATTCCTGACTATTCAGGATGGAGTGACAGGTACAGATTTAAATACGTTTTTAAGAGAAAATTGCTCCCATGGATTCAGGAAATGATTGTTATTATTGTACCCCATACAGGATATGCTTAAGATGAGCTTTTCTTTTCCTATGCTATATAAAACACACTATGGAAGCTTCTTTAAATGTCTTGGAAGAAACATACTGTCTAGAAGAATACCAGTAATTATCATGCTAAATTGGATTTATCTTTAATCCAAATAAAATGGCAATTTAACAATATGTGAGGCAGGATGGTTTTTTTTTTGATTGTTGCTCATTGATTTGAGAAGGGGTTATTATACAGTAGTTAAAGATACTTTTGACATATTTTCATTGTGGATCATCAAAACTTTTATTAAACATGTACCTCTCATGTAAGTCTCTTTGAGACTCTACGATAATAACCTTATTCAGCACTGAGTTAGTGAGGCAATCTTACCCCACAGTTCACCCCCATTTTCCCACAAAGCAGTTTATTCCTTTATTGATCTTTGGCCTGGATCATGAACCATTAATGATGGGAAAAGCTCCAAAGTGTCAAAAGTATGTACATATATGTGCCTACTTCTACTACCTTTGTGCTCTCTGCAGAGACCAGCTAACAGGCAGAAACACCGAAGGGTCTGGGAACAGCAGTTTCCCCTAGGATGGGCTCGGGTAACAAAATTTGTGACTAAACCATAGCGGAGGGCTGGAGAGAAATACTGTTCAGAATCGACTATCTTTGTTTCTAGGGTGTATTGAGGAACTCAGATTCTAGCGAAGTGAGAGGAGACTAAAAGAACCACGAGAATGTTCCAAGAGCAAAGAACTGGGAGCATCCCCAGTCAGAAGAGGCAATGGGGCAGGTAAGATGTTGGATAAGAGATGCAGGGACCTGGGATCAGGAAGAAGTCCAGATCATGAGATGGAATGGATGGGACTCTTGGGTTGCCTCACCATATGTGTGCTTTAGAAAACAAAGGAAGACAAAAAAGATAGATGTTTTCATTAAAACTTCAATATTAAGGACTTTCTAGAGAACATTGCTGGGTCATTCAATCAGATGTGCTTCTAAAGTGTCTAATACTGTGGTAGGCACATGGAAAGCCCTCAATACATTTTCTGAATGAACAAACAAATGATGTGTGGGCTTCAAGCCCAATGGTGTGTTATGCCAAACAAAATAAATGACTGGAACTCTATATCGCAGCTATCTCTAGTGCCATGCGACCACTGATGTTTCCACTGTTTTTAATCATAGCACTTATACTTGACTCATATTCACACATCTGCCTTGTCATCAGATCAAGGTTCCTGATGGCTGGGTTCCTGAGGGATTGTATCTTACTCATATTTAAGTCCTCAGTTCTTACAGTAGTACTTAGTACAAAGTAGGTGTTGAGCAAATATCTGTTAAAGGAATGACTGAAGGAATGAAAAACTTGTAACTTACCAAGAGACCCAAATCTTTAACACTGACTCATTTCAGTATCATCTAAGCTTCCCTTCTGTCCGCCCCTCCCCACAGCCAACAATGCATCCTACGTGCTTGAAGAAGTAAATTATATGGATGGGGAAAATGAGCTTGAAGGTCCTAGAATGAAAGGAGACCCTTAGCAGGTCATGCTCTCATTTGGAAAATAGCACTACTGTAGACGAGTTATGGTTTACCAAATAAACTTGACAGAGGCTGGATGTCACCAGTGTGGTCTGGTATTGACTCTGGTGGTTTCTTACCCATATGTTCTTTGGTGTTTTTTGGGAACAGACTCAGAAACCATTTCACATTTCCACAAAATGAGCATAGCTGAGGCCATTCCTTCAGAAGAGATGGTGGCCTCCCACATTGCCACAAACAGACAGACAAGTGATGAAATGTGAAATTACTGATAAGCGGAGGGGAATTATAGTCCATTTCTTGACTGACAGATTTTAAGATTAAGACTAAAGATATTTGTTGGAATTTTATTCTTCTGCAACTGAGGATGTATTGTGAGGGTTCTGTTTTCTACCTTATCTGGTTCTATTCAAGATCACACAGGTCAATCCTGTCAAAAGTAATCACTTTCAAAGGGGCCAGTTTACTGGGGAGGAGAATAAGGATTGAAATGGGAATCAGGAAACCTAGGTAGCTCCACAGGAGATATGTGACCTTGGACATGTCCCCTCACTTTTAACATCAGAGAATTCTCATTGGGAAATGGAGTGGGTTGAGTCCAATAATCCGTAATTCTAGCTTTCTATCATTTCCATACACACCTGTAAACCATATAATTGGTGCCATTCATCTGACATTTATAATCTATTGCCTTGTACTATATATAGTTAATGTACATATCTTGTTTCCTCAGCTAGAGTATAATCTTAATAGCTGAAACGCATCTTATACTTTATAGTGGTTGCTGTGGCGCGTCTGCTGGGGTTCTCCTTCCCTCAACTGTTGTGGCTGGTGGTTCTTATCTGACACACTCTCCACTCCTGCTGGGAAGTGTGTGTGTTGAGGGGGTGGACACAGCCAGAATCCAGTGACTAGATGGCTGAGGCGTATGCGTGAGGGAGGGAGGGGAGGAAGTGGGTGGCAATAAGGGCCAATGAGGGATAACTCTGAAGAGCTGCCCCAGCAGCAGAGCTTCCCGTGGGATCCCTGGGGTCTTTTTGTAAGTGCATCACAGTCCAATCTCTTCTTTTGTTTGTCCTGCTTTCCTCACTCCCTCACAGGTACGGTTCTGAGAGCAATCCCCAGTCAGTCTCCTGCATGCATACCTCAGAGTCTGTTTTCTGGGGGTCATAACTATGTTCCTCACTACCTTCCCATCTCTTTCCATGTACCCACCACTCCCCCTGTGCAAGGTGGGCTCAGATGAACTGAAGTCCACAGGGGCTGCAGCAGGGTGGGAGAGAAGCCCACGCTGGTTGAAGCCCTGTTCTTTGTCTCCGCAAATACCAAAGCTGACAGCATTTCTCCCAGTGTCCAAGTCTCTACTAGTAGAGCCAAGAACAGAGGAAACGTTCTCCATCAGTAAAGCACCACGAGTGTTTTGTTCCTGCTCATCTCTTTTCATGTGTGTGTCTAATTCCTGGCAGCGGCTAGAGTGGAGGGACCGGATCCTACATAGCTTGACTAAAACCAACAGAATATTTAAAAGCTGGCCGGTCTCCTTGTGCTTCGAAAGCCAGAGACAAACCTTGTTTTTCAAACTGCTTCCTTTTTCAAATGAAAACCAGGAGGAAAGTGACAGTCTGGGATCCATCAGCATAGATGGTGTCAAGGTGTTCGGCGCAGCTTGCTGTTCCCTTCCATAATAAAGGGGGAAATTGCTTTAGGCAATGCTGGCTCCCCACATGCTCTAATAAATTTACTTTGTTCTTGCTCTTATGAGCATGTTGTGTCATTTTTAACTAGATTAATTCAGAATCTACACACACAGCCACACACACATCTTTACCTTTGGAGCCAACTGACTGTTATATCATCTTGTGTTCACATAAACCTTTCAAATGAATGCTTGCTTTTATTCTGCAGTATCATTGCCTTTGTGCCGTACATTATCCTTGGATAGCCAGGAGTATCTGTGTCTAATTTCTCTCTCTCTCGCTCTCTCCTTTTTTTGTGTTTTTTTTTTTTTGTAGAATCTCAGACATTTGATATGATTTATAGAAGCACAATGCTTTGAAATGATAAGAGAATGGACCGCAGACTTGGGGCATATTTAAATAATTAAAACATTGTCTGGTACTGTGCGGTTCCAAAAGGAAAGAAGAACAGTCGACACCAGAAAATTTCCTGCTGGAATTCTGCCAAGGAATAGCTGGCCGTCCTGGGGAGGTCCGTCATTATGGGACTTTGCTGTTTGTAAATTTAATAAACGGCTCACATCTGCTTATAATATTATGGAAGTCTATGCTAGAAGTACTTCTTACATAAAGCACATGGTTTATTTTACAAATCTATCAATGCTTTCTGTTTGTAGGATTTGTCAGGGTGTATAGGAAAGACACTACACCTGCATTTACACAGGAGAGTCTAGGCCACAGCATTTGTGTCTACTTGTGCTTCGAACCACAGCGTGCTAAGCTAAAACTTTGCAAATCTAGTCCTTCCCAGGCATGGAACAGCTGAGGCCCAGAAGAGGTGAGGGAGTCCACGGCAGTTCACTGGGGTTAATGACAGAATCAGGGCTCAGAAGGTGTCACAGCCCAACCTCCCTCTCTCTCTCCCTCCCTTCCTCCTTCCTTCCACTTCCTTCCTTCTTTCTTGCTTCTTTTTGTATGGAATCAGCTTACTTATACGCCTCAGTTTGTGGCCCAGTAGCAGCGTCGTTTGTCTGGTTGTGGTCCCTCTCCTATTTGATCCCCATGGACTACTTCCTTGCTCCCGTATAGACAACCATTCTGGTGTGTTTAATGTTCATTATATTTTTATGAATCTTGAAAAATGTGTATTCCCCCTTTCCACCTTGACACTATGATGTGAGATTCTCCCACTTTGTTATATGTATGATCTGAGCCCACTGCCTCTGACCATTGCCAAGTTCTCCAAGGCCACAGCTGTTCCCACCATATTGCCCTGCTTCTGCGTCACTTCATCCCACAGTGGTTCCACAACAGCCTATCTTGGCTCGCTTGCTCTCTTTCAAGCAAAAACCACATTTTTTCCCCTTATTAAACTTATAAGGCAGAATAAGTCCAAGGAATATAAGCGATTTTGCAGTGGCTTCAGTAACCTTTCACCTCTAGATAAATTACTGGTATGATTTAATACAATACAGATGGAAAGTGTTCGAAAGCTGTTTTTATTCAATCAAAATGGGCAGAGTGCTTTTAAAATGTTTTGCCAGCATTAACTTCAATTCTCAAGAGAAAAATATCTTCATTGTTAAAAAAAAAAATTGGCAGGAAGATGGGGGAATGAACTATTTTCTGAAGGGCAATTTGGCAATATGTATCCAAAGCCTTTGATCTAGTAATTCCACCTCTAGGAATTGATCACGAGGTAATAATAAGGAGTAGGTGCAAAGAGTCACCAAATAATGTTCACAGCAGCATTACCTATAATGGTGAAAAAACTGGAATCAACCTCAATGTGCCACAATAAAGGATAAGTTGAACTATGATATAGTCTATGAACTCATTCATTCAGCACATATTTATTGAGTTCCTGCCATGTGCTAGGCACGGTGCTGATGACTGAGGATAGAAGGAAGATTAAAGTAGACAAGGTCCCATCATGGAAAACCGTGAGCCGTGAGACCTGATGCACTGGGAACACTCATGATATAATGATAAAAACAGGTAACAAGAAACAGCACTATTGTTACAATGTACAATGTTTTATTTTTAGATTTATAATCATAAAATGTTATTTTTAAAAAAAGAGCAAAAGTTTCCCCATAAGTATAAAATCACAGATATGATTTTTTAAAAATACTTATTCAAGGCCGTACCCTGTCAGTGGAGAAGCCAGACCCATTCTCAGAGGCAGTGATGACGCCCAGGGGCTGCTGTCCTTGGGGCCAGTCAATGCCGACTTCATCGTTATGAGCTAAGTAATCCCTGGGCTACTGAGCTGGGAGCTGAGAGGTCTGAGTTCCAGCTGGGACATCACAAGGTTCAAGACAAACTTCCATGTGTTCAAGGTTCCCTTTCCCTCCTACAAAATGAAGGTGCTGGACATTGATGATCCCCTTCAGTCTTAAAGTTCTTCTTTTTCTCATGATCGTATTTCACATGCTGTCATTTTCCCTTTTGTGGCTGGGTTGTGACATGTTTGTGTTTTTCCACTCTCTGAGTGACTGAATTGGGTCACTGCTCCACAAATCCAATTGTCAGTGTGTCACCTGTGGAAATGACTGGAAATTGCTCATGCTGAGAATGGTGAAGTTGTGCTGTGCCTGTATGTCCTTAGGGTTTCTGTTCTCCAAATTGCGTGTGTTACTAATAAATAGTAAAACTAATTCTGCCAATCAAATACAAAACAGTCAAGATTTTTCTAGTTATGGCCCACATGCTCTTCCTATTTAAAAAATGTTTACTTATAAAGTGAATTTTCTGCTAAAACTGGATTTAAAATTTCCTCCTTTGTATTTTTAGAATTCGCAAATCAAATGCTATTTCAAAGTAAGAGCATATGGTTCCATCAAAATCCACAGAAACATTTATTGTTATCTTCCTTTATAATAAAATGATTTTAAAATAATTTTTATTTTAGAATTAGCAAGTCAAATGCTATTTCAAAGTAAGAGCATGATATTCCATCAACACCCCTGGGAGCATTTATTATCTTTTTTTATAGTAAAACAATTTTAAAACACCCTTTCTGATTGCTACCATACAATGATTAGGCTTTGACCTGTTAAACATCAGGCATAGTTCCATGTTAGGAGATGGACAGTGTATAGGAGACAATCCAGAACAATCCAGAACAATCGCTGGTGGAAATGTCTGACGGGCACTTGTCAATGTCACATTTCACTTGCTTCTTCACTTGCATTGCCTTTGCCTAGTGTTTCTGGACTTTCTTGACCATTCACAATTTTAACCAATGAAATATTTGAGTATAGCATTTTATGTTTATTAACTCAATTTTTCTCAAAGTAAAGTCTGCAGACCTTTGACAATAGAAACAACTTACTGAGCTCTTTAAAAACACAGATTCCTGGACTCAATCCCAGACCTACTAAATCAGAATCTCTGGGGTTGAGGCGTGGGGATATGAATTTTGGACAAGCCTCCCCCCGCCAAGTGATTCTTCTGTGCACTAAAATTTAAGAACCCCTGAACTTTATTATTTTATAAGTAAATTAGCTACTCTCAAATATTTTATCTTCTCACTTGTAATCCCATTTTCTTTTTGTCCAATACATCATAATTCCCAGTACTGATCCTTGAAAGAGTCTCTACAATTAACCTTTCCTCCTGAAAAATTGGCTATTAATTTCCTCTATGAGTTTGTGTGTGTATTTAGTTTTATCCAGGAAGGTCCCATGACAGGATCTCATTTCTCACCACTGTTACTGTTACTATTTGGACTTTTATTTTTAAAGACACTAGGGTCCTTATGAAGACAAAGCTGACTTTATTCTACAGTGAATTCTGGAATTAGAATGTCTTTTTTATGTCAAAAGAAAGAAAATGACTCTGCCCTTTATTCACACACAAGTACTTTTCCAGTGATAGCCCAGTAGCTCTAAGTCCAAGTAAGGTGTCCCCCAACCAACATCAGCCCACATAGTTCCTATTTATGGAAAGAAAGTGGAAGAGAAAAAAGACAGTAACAGTATCTAAAGTCAAAGAACAGATTTACATTATTTTAAAAAACAAATATGTTGGTCTTCCCTTTCTCACCACAATCTCCCATCTCCCTACCCTGGAAGTGAGTTCAGCAATTAGAATCCAGTGGTTAATTTTCTGACCAAATCTATCTCATTATTAGTCATATATTCAAATGACTTTCTGTATTACTTACCTTTTGTATATAAAAAGTTATCCCAGATTTAGTGGATTAAACAATAAATATTGGGCCAGCCCGGTGGCTCAGGCAGTTGGAGCTCCGTGCTCCTAATGCCGAAGGCTGCCGGTTCGATTCCCACATGGGCCAGTGGGCTCTCAACCACAAGGTTGCCAGTTCAATTCCTCTAGTCCCGCAAGGGATGGTGGGCTGCGCCCCCCACAACTAAGATTGAACAGGGCACCTTGAGCTGAGCTGCTGCTGAGCTCCCGGATGGCTCAGTTGGTTGGAGCGCGTCCTCTCAACCACAAGGTTGCCAGTTCAACTCCCACCAAGGGATGGTGGGCTGCACCCCCTGCAACTAACAATGGCAACTGGACCTGGGAATGAACTGCACCCTCCACAACTATAATTGAAAGGACAACAATTTGACTTGGAAAAAAATCCTGGAAGTACACACTGTTCCCCAATAAAGTCCTGTTCCCCTTCCCCAATAAAACAAAACAAAACAAAACAAAAACAATAAATATTTACTTACTATCTCACAATTTCTGTGGATCAAGAATCCAAGAGCACCCTGGCTCAAAGTCTATCGTGGGGTTCCAGTCAAGATGTCAGCCAGAACTGCGGTCTTCTGAGAACCTAACTGTGACTGAAGCCACTCCTCACATGCCTGGCAAGTTAGTGCTGGTTGTCGGTAGGAAGCCTCACTTTCTTTCCATGTGGACCTCTCCATGTAACTGCTGGAGTGATCCAAGTGATACAAGCAAAACAGAAACCACAATGCCTTTTATAACCGAGCCTCTGAAGTCATACTCCATCATTTCTGCAATTTCCCATTCAGCATGGGAAGGGTATGAACACCAGAAATAAAAGAATCAGAGGGGAAAGACGCCTTTGTTGTGTGGGGTTAGTGCTGGGACAGGTAACAAGTAGGAAGGGCCCATTCAGAGAAGTGTGAAGGAAGCATCGGGGACATGAGGTAGATAGCTTTGGGAGCTTTTCTCACTCTTCTCCATTTCTAGGTCTGAAGTCATGTATGGTAATTTGTAAAACCTTTCACCAATAGTCAGACTAGAAAGCTGTTGGAGAAATTTGAAAAAAAAAAAAGAGGAAAGAAAGTCAGGAAAAGTTACCTCTCTACCATGGCATCGTCCACCCCCTTTTTTGGTCCCTTTGACAAAACTAATGGCAAAGGGGGAAAGCAGAATGTTTGAGTTCTCCAGGGAAACATGAATTACATGTAAAAGTGCACTGTGATAGATCTGGTTTGGATAAATAATCTCCTAGGCTTGCCTAAATGTTTTGAGGTCCATAGCGACTGGTTTTGAGGCCAATTTTCCTGGAGTCTTTGGAATTAGAGAAATGGGAGGAGGGATAATCATACTGGAAATAGAGTTCAAAATGGATTAGAATTATATTTGTAAGTCTTCCTCAACCCTGCGCAACTAGACTTTTAATAAACGATTTACTTTTGCTAAGAAAGAACATAGGAGGAAACAAAACCCTGGACTAGTGCTCTGGAGACCAGAGGATTGGTCTGATGGGGCCCCTGACACTACATAGCACATCCTGGGTCTCGCTCTTCCCAGAGGAACGTGTGGTTGATTATGCTTCTCTTCTTCTGTATCAAGTAAGAGTAATATCAAAGGGTCCCATTATTGTTGAATAGCTTGCCCAAAGATTAAAGAATGGGCCTGTTTACGGCTCTGGAGGGAATCAGTAGACAAATAGAAGAAAGTGGTGGGGAGGAAAGTAAGGGAGGATTATGGAAACATTCCAGCCACTGGCTGTGAGTAAGCAGCTAACTCTGGGAGGTGAGAACATGGAAAGAGCTGAAGAAGGATGATTTCCTTCTCTCAGCGTAATGTTGACCACACACCAAGAGGGAACAATCAGGAATAATGTACAAAACAATTATGACTCCCCTTGGAAGACTGCATTTCTTCATCTGTGTCTGTGGTCATTGTAAGGTTTTTCACAAACTTTTATTAAAAGTTCATCAGTAAAGTATCCAGGATAGTTTATTTTCTTTCCATAAGAGAATTTAATAAAATGTTAGGGATATTAGGCAAAGCTCAGGCTTTTATATGTAGGTCTTTTTTAGTTCACTCTATTTCTGGAACAGATTTTTGACATAGAAAAACTACCTTTTGAGCTGTCTATGCATTGTCTGCTTATCTATGTATTTTTTTATCACTAAGCAGTTATGGACATATTTTGATTAAAAGTATTGAACTTTTAACAGAATTCTTTTGTGTGTGTCCGATACAAATCATGAAAGAAATCTAAAGTAATATATGATGGAAAAACAGGAGCCCAACTCTGCTCTTGTGAAACTCAAGTGTAATGAAACCGCCCTGAAGTTAGTTAGCTGCAGGAAAATTTGGTCTGAATACACTCTCTGCCACCACTTGTACCAATCACTTAACCTTTCTCAGCTTCAGATCTTCAACTGAAAAATGGAATTATAACATCTACCTAACAGGGATGTTGTGAGGATTAAATACAATGACATATGGGAATGCACTTGGCATGTTCCCAATACATCGTTGGGTTAATCCATAGCCATTTTTTTAGTGGGTTCCCAATAATTGCTAAATTCTTTTAATAAGTCGTTATTTAGAATGGACCATCAGCCAGGCCTGTGCTGTGTGGTGGGAGAAAACAGCGAACAAGATGGTTACTGTCCTTGCTCTTACGGAATTTACAGCCTAGAGAAAGAAATACAGCCTTACTAGTAAGCAGGTAGTTATAATGAGGGGTGCCAAGTAGGAGAAAAATTTTTTTAAGGCTCATATTGTATTCACCCTGAATCTGCAGCTATGTAGCTTTCATAATCTGTAAACCCAGGAAATGGAAGTGCTGGGCAACCTCAGGGCAGTATTGTACTAATTGACAGACCCATTACTGGGCTTGAGGTGACTGTTGGAGCCCTCGGTGAACCAACCCAGGAATGGTAGAATGGCCATACTTCAGATGAAAATCAGTTGCTGCAAGATTTTCATCCCACAGGAGATTTTTTGGAGGGTTAATTTTTGTGCGCTCAAGGCCATAAGCTATAGTCCCCTCTCAATTTGTCTTTTTATTTAAAAAGTCGGTTTATTGAAGTAAAATTAACACACCATAAAACTCTCTCATTTTAAATGTACGATTCAATGATTTTTAGCACATGTACAGAGTTGTACAACTATCCCCACCATCTAGTGTGAGAACATTTTCTATCACCCCCAAAAGAAACTTCATCCCCATTTGTAGTCATTCCCTGTCCGCACCATCAGCCCCAGGCAACAACTCATCTATTTTCTGTCTTGATAGATTTGCCCATTTTGGACATTTCATATAAATGAAATCAAACGGTTTGTGGTCATTTGTGTCTGGCTTCTTTCACTGGGCATTTTGAGGTGCATTCATGTTGTAGTGTGTATCTGCACATTTATTGCTGAATACTATTCCACTGTGTGGATATTCCACATACTATCCATTTACCAGCTGATGGACATTTGCATTGTGTCCACTTTTGGGTTGTTATCCATAATTCCTCTTAGCCCCTCCACGAATGGGTCAGATTTCTGACAGAATTGCCCTTGTTTTTGCCTCAAGTGTAAAAACACAATGGCATTAAAACCTTGAAGCGGCATCCTCAAGAGAATGTGGATTTCTTTCTTTCTGTGTTTTTTTTTTGTTTGTTTTGTTTTTGTGCTGGGGGGAGGGGTGTAATAATCTTTTTCTGTGTGTTTTCTATCTTTCTCCTGTTTCCCTGTCACTTCTCCTTTTTTCCCCTGCCTCATTTTCTCTTAGCTGGGCAGAACACAGCATGGTTTTGGGCAAGGGGCTTGAGTGACAAGCCAGAAGACCTGGGTATGAGTCTGGGTTTCCATCTTCTGTTAACTAGTTCTCTCTGAACCTTCGTTATGTTGTTTGAGAGAGATAGACTAAAACAATTTTATATTACTCTTTCAACCGAATCGTTTTTTTAAGTAGTAAAATCAGAGTAGAACCCCAATGCATGACAGATTAAATTGTCACAAAGTCTGAAGTGGGGGGTAGAGTTTGGAATCTTGTTGACCCTGTCCCAGAGGTGTTCTGTGGACTTCAGTAAAGTATACAGCTTGAAATACCCTGAGTTAGTTCTGTTCTAAGAGTCTATGAAAGTGTTTTTAAGTCCTCAGATTATCCTAGCCCTTTTCCAGCATATTCATTGGGAAGGAATCAGGGGTAGTGGCAAAAGCACTAGATGTAAGAATCAGAAGACGTAGCTCCAACACTTTTCACCTGTGTAATCTTGGGCAAATTATTTCACCTGAATCTTAGTTTCCTCATTTTTAAATGGAAAATGCTAATATACTCAGTGATGTCACATCATATGCATATTTAACACACAGGAATCCAAGGTTACAATTGGCACAAAGAGAAATTTAGTTACTAGGCTGGCCCTGGTTCTATTTGCCCCCTGCTCTGTGTCTCTGGCAAGGGGGCTGACCCCCCACAGATTGCATTGTACAGGCTTCCTTGTCCACTGGCTTCCAGCTGTGCTCCACCAGTGGGAGGTGCCAGTGGAGACTGGGGGGGCAGGAAGAAGGAGAGGCAAGGGTACTTCTTCCTCTCCTTCTCTTCTTGGGTGGCATCTCCTCTATGGCTCCACTTCCTACTGAACTGGCCCACCTTGTTTTAGTTGAACTCTGGCGATCCCAGATCCTGGGTTCTGTTACACCTTCTCTTTCTGTTTTCCTCCAGCCAAGGGGTAGCAGAGGCTTCCAGAAATTAGGAACCTCTAGGTTGCTTCCCCATATTTTGTTTGGCTTCTCAACTCTTTTCTTCTGAGCATCTCTATCACTCGTGTAACCATTTTCCTGTACCGAAGCCCCTCTATTTCAATACCTACAGTGGCTTCTGTTTTTCTGTTGGACCCTGACTGAACATTTGGCAAAAGAGAGAGGGGGCGAATAAGAATCTGAAAAGATTGGGCAACTCCACTAGCCATGTCTCTCCATAAGCCTATGGCCTGGGGTGACGGTGAGGTGAAAGACACGAGACACTATCTCAGATCTTAGTGCCCCTCATTGGGCTTTAAGTTGTGGAGGGTTTGGGGACATTTGGGCCTCTAAGGGCAAGCTGTTATTTACACAGACACCAAACCATGTGTTGTATACTTCGTGGTCAGGAGATGTTAAATAGATGTGATTGACTTTCCCTGATGGTTATAGAACCCTGTAATTCTCTATTGAGAATCACAGGACAGCATGAGGATCAGATAGTATGAATAAAAGCATGTTATAAACTATAAAAATTCAAACAAATATATGGCATTATTATTACTTATATTCCACAGTCAGGTCTTTCAGGAACAATGCAATTTAATATCATCTTTTTATGGGACTTAAGAAGTTACTTTGAAGATTTTCTAGGGTTCTCCATTGTTTTATACAAATGATTCATAGCAGAGACAAGGACAGGGCATTTAAACTAAGCTAACAGTTTTGTTCTTTTACTAGAGAGACAAAAAGCCAAACAGTGATATTCTGCTCTATAAAATTCATTGGAATTTACAGAATAATAAAAAGGCCACATTGCTCTTTGTCTTGGAGATGAAATTGGTTTGGGGGAAAGTATGAAAATTTTGGCTTGCTTTCTAAGTGCTCAATGTCAAGTTAATGTTTTTTGGTATTTTCCTACATCTTCCTTTTCAAAACAACCCTACGCTTGAATTAGAAAAGGAAAGAAGTGTAAATTCCACTTTGTTTCTTCCAAGTCAGAAAGGTGATTTTTGACAACCACAGGATTTTTATATTGCTGCACTAAACCACAAATTATATTAATGTGAACTAAGCCCCCACAAATTCATTCCTTTCAAAATATGGAACCAGTGAGTATCTGTTTGAACAAGTAAATGTCTTTTCTTAAGTCTTTGTTCAAATCTGCAATCAAATTGCTTTACTGGCTTGTCTTTTAGTTCCAGGACTGAACATTCTTTTTGATACTAAGAGGTAAAGAAGCTAGGGAAGCTAATGGGACATTTTTAATATAAGCTGGCCTGTTTGGTCACTAATTTCCAATGTACAAAATAATTATAAAGTTAATGAGAATAAGCTCCATGAGATTGCTGTCTTGGGTTTCTTAAACTAGAGTTGAGAAAGAGTTGCTAGCCAAACTTCATAAAATTTGTTCCCTAGTTGCTGCGTTTGACAAATTTGTCTCTCTGGTGACACATACCTGGCTGGTTCCATAGAATGATGAAATACCCCTCTTCTTGCCTGATCTTTATTTTGGCTGCTAACTCAGCAATAGATCTGAATTTCTATGTAAGTGTTCAGCTTTTACATTTCTCAAGTGTCTCCAAAAATATAATGAGGAGCCCCAAATCAATTTTTTGAATAGTTTAAAATGCAGTGTTTTCTACTGAGACAAACATTGATGGATGTTGCTAGATTCCTACCACCCTCTGTGTGGGGGATAGAGATAGAGACGGACAAGCAGGGTCTGTTCTGTTTTACACAGGGCTGAAATCTTACATGCCATGCAACCAGGCTAAGGACAAATAATCCCCATGAATAAATTTACAGTGAATTGACCTACATTTCACATTAGATAATGCACACTTAAGTCATTAAATGAATTTCTCCCTCTGGTTCATTAGTTCTCAGCATGCTCTGATCCCTTACCCATTTGTCATATAGCTCATGAAAGCCGAATATGGAAAAAAGAAACTAAATCATTTTGTCCATTTCTTTACCAGGTCAGGACATGTTCCCCTTAGAGGAATTATTACAATGCTGGAGATTGACTGGTTCTCCTCTTAATCTTGGCTAAAAGACTGAGAAGCTAAACTTGACATAGGGGCCCTATGGCATTCTGCCAAGCGCTGTGCACATTAGCAGTGATGTACCCAGGCTCACATTTACTCAGGAGTCCACCAGTGCTAAGAGCTTGGATTCAGCATTATGAGAGCCCTCGAGAATGGATTTAGTGACAGTTCTGAGCATCCGAGTTGATGATTAAAGAGGCTGCTGGCCTTTTAAAAATTCTTGCTTCAAACTCATACACCCTTTCCTCTCTGAAGATAATCGTTGAGTAAAGGCAATGTAGAGGGGAATATTGCAAGTCTGCCTCAGGTAGTATTTGCTACACTAAGTGGGCCTGCTTTTAAATGGCATTATTTTTCTTAGGGTGGAATTTGAGGTGTTTCATGAAGCTACTGGTCAGGCTTTGGAAAGTTTGAGAAACAAACCAACATTATAACATTAGCAGCTGAGTACAGTATTTTAATAAATAAGGTCATGTGTTCATTAATCCTCTATGGTAGAGATAGGAGCTCTGCAAAGAAGAAGAAAAAAAAACCAACATAAAAAGGACTGACTTTGTGTCATCAATGGCTGCCCCCAAAGCTGATAGGATCTTAGCTGGTATTACTAGAGGTATACACAATGGAAGGAAAAAAGTGTTCTGGGAAGATCAAAGCTATGGTGTTCGTCTAGAATTTTGACCAGTACTGTAAGACGTGCATAGGCAAAGTGGAGCACATTCAAAAGAAAGTAATGAAAAGGGCACGATATAAAAATTGATTCTATTTAAATAACATATGCTAGGACAAGCCCTGATGGGGCTAGAGATACAGGGATGAATATAAATACCCTCCCTGCTCTCCAAGAGGTCATAGCCAAGAATGGCTGAAAAAACAGAAGATGGATAGCTAGGTAAAAAGAAGACCCTAGGTACTCAAATACTTGGAATAACATCTTACAGAAGAAGACTTAGTCCTGTTCTGTGTGTAACTAAGAATTGTCCTGTTTTCTGTGTTAAAACTAATGGGTAGAAGCCACGAAGACTCATTTTAGCTTACTATGACAATGTGAGGTTGAAATTTCCGACAGTGAGAGGTATCTAAAGGTAAAATGGACAGCTTCAAGAAATTGTGAGTTCCAGGTTCTTAGGTGTTTAAGAACAGGCCTGAGGACCCATTGGCAGGAATGTAGGGGTAGTGGAGGTGGTGGTGGAAACACGGACGTACCTACTCCTTCACTGTTCTTCCTACTACGTCCTTCCCAGTACACCAGGTACACTACTATGTCCCAATTTTATGGATATATATATAGGTGAGCAAAAGACCCCTGTCTCAAGGACTTTGTGCCTAGTGGGAAGAGACAAATGTGAATCAAATAATCACAGAAATATGTGTAAAACTGCATTTGAGAAAACTATTTGGATGGAAAGCCGCATGGTATTAGAAAAGCAAATAGGAAAGATCTTGTTGGAAAGATCAGGGAAGACTGACAAGAAACTCTTCACTGAGCTGAGATCCACAGGGTGAGTGGGGGTAGAGAAGGTTGTTCCACGCAGAAGGTCCTATGGTGGGAAGAAGCCTCTCAGATAATGGTGTTTCTCGATGACCTTTAAGGTTCCTTTTAATATATATGCATATATATATTGAATGGGTAATGTATAAATGTAACAAAATTCAAAGGTAGGAAAGGCCATGGAGTGAAAGTCGGTCTCCCTTTCTGCTCTGACTTTCCAGAAGCAGTAACTGTGTCCAGGCTTCATTGATCCTTCTGGAAGTATTAATAGATGCATCGACCAATATTCCCTTTTCTTGCCTCCACAAAATCGTAGCACCCCATACACCATTCCCCATCTTGCTTTATTCTCCAAATGGTAGATATTGAATCTCTTTCAGTACTTTTAGAGCTACCTTGCAGGTTTTTTTTTAGTAGCCACACAGCAATCCATTGAAGGAGACATCAGAGTGTATTTAGCTTCTCCTTCACGGAAGCCATTTTGGAGGATTGCAAGCAATGCAGCAATGAATATCCTTGTATGTACATAATTTTGCACGTTTTAAGTATATCTGTAATGCAAATTTGGGATTTAACAAAAATAATCTTTCATATCATTTCTGATTACAAAAGTGATACATGCTTATGGGGAAATATTTAAACATTGCAGAAATCCATCATGCAGAAGGTGAAAGTACCCAAGAATCCCACCTTCCATAAATAACCACTATGACTCTTCATTCGCCTATTCATTCTAATCTAGAGTGACTGAAAAAGAAGGGACATGTGGCACAAAAACCAGATAGCAGATTGCAGAATGTCTCTCTTGATGGTTGGGGTTCCTGTAGAGAGAAGTTGCCAGAGAGCACTAGCACATTCCTCAATATGTATATTTAAGGTTTTTAACCTGGGCTCCGCGGATGGCGTCGGAATATAGATTAACTTAACAACATATGTGCATTTTCCAAGGAAGAGGTCTATAGCTTTCACCAGATTCACAAAGGGATGTATAACCACTAAAAGCTAAGAACACCCACCAACAGAGAGAAGCCAGCAGAATACATTACTTTTTTGTTTAAGAGTAATATTAATCTTGGCGGAGGACTCTTCCAAGAGTTCCGAAATTCTTGTAGAATTTGAACACATTTTTCAGTCTCATCTATAAAATAGCAATAATAATAGTAACTCACAGTGTTATTGTGAGGATTAAATAAGTTAGTACTTACAAGCATTTAGAAAAGTTTGTCAAATAATAAGCCCTACATACACAGTCATAAAACAACTCTAGTTTACATGTCACTGCTCACCCAACCCCCAGGAGAAAACCAAGCTCTGTAAAGAAAAGAACAGTAAACTCTTGACAAGCAGCCCAGACCTCCTGAATAATTTCTAATGCAGAATCTTCCCCAGGGCAGCATGCTATCCCTATCCAGGGATCAAAATATATCTAGGTCATTTGAGGATGTAGCTAGGCAAGAGAATGTAGAAGCACTGCAATAACACTCCAAAACTCAATGTTAGTTTTGTAGCTAGTAAGGCTAGTCTTTTACCACTAAAAAAAGAAAGCAAATTATATGGGATAGATATAAATATACATGCATGCATGCATATATACATAGATTACATATATGCTATATTTCAGTAAGAAATTACTTAATTTTCAATGGAGGGAAATTTTCTTTATTCCAACAGCAAGGAAGGAACTATCTCTAAAGCAAAATATCTGAAAACTCACAATTAAAATATGTTACCAGCAAGAATTACGATCCTCTTAACCCTTCCTCACCACTAACTCTTTCTCTCTCTCTCTCTCTTTCTCTCCCTCTCTCTCTCTCTCTCTCTCTCTCTCTCTCTATATATATATATATATATATATATATATATATACATATTATATATGTATATAATATATATATATATATGTAAAATTCAATTTAATTATGTTATCTAAAAGGCACTTCAAATATTTCAGGGACTTGAGGACTGTTGGAAAGCACCTGCACACTTGAAACCCCGGTCCTTTGTTTTGTTCTTTTTGTCTCACAATGAGACAATGAGGTGCAGTAGGGTCCCGGCCCGACACTGACAAAAGTTTCAGCAGAAGAATGAATTCAGTTCTCTCTCACAGGTACTTACAAATCACCTCATTTGTGCCAGGAGCCTTGCATGAAGCAAAGAGAAATCAGATGGAGTCTCTGCCTCTTTTAGCTTGTCTGTAAAATAAGATGCTTGCATTAGATGATTCACCCATCTTTTCCCAGCTCTGATTTCTGGGGTTCCTGTGATGTTGAAGTAAAAGCAAGCCATCGTTTGCAACCCCCAATTCTTCAGAGATACTTACCTACAGCCTTCATGATGATCAAATTGCTACATAAAACCCATCTCCTCCTGTACAGTGCTCCATCATATCAGGAACTCTTCACAACAACTGTGAGTCAGAGAGCACAGGTCATCTCATCCCCATTTTTATAGATACGTGAACTGCGGCTGAGAAAGGTTAAGGGTGGGAGAGCAAGAACTTGAACCAGGTCTGACTTCCAGTGAGGGCTCCTTCTGCCCACCCCACCCCTCCATCTGTGAAATGCTGCTGGGCATCACTCCTGCTGTGTCCCAGTCTTCCCTCCCTTCCTCATGCGCAGGCTCAGTCCTTCATGTTTCCTTTACTGTACGCACAACATCCTGTCCACATCCAGTGGACATGTACTTCCCTCTGGTGCAGGCTGCGTCCCACACCTGTTTGGCTGGTCTGGGAGGCTGCTCACAGACAGGCTCTGTGGACAGGCCTAAGAGTAAGTAGTTTAAAAATGCTCCTGCTTGCCTCTTTGCTAGGGCCCCTGCCGCCTGCACTGGCTGCTCCCTTCCCCGGGCCAGAAGCAGGAGCCCAGAGTTCTTTTTCCACATTATCCCAGCATCAGCCTCAGGTCCTAAATTGTTCATTTGAAACTCCCCAAAGGGAGCTTCTTATCAGCTGAACTTGTTCTCTCTAAGGTTTTGATCTCAGCAAAGATGAATGGGTCATTTTAAGTGCTTCTGTGTGTGGCTCTGAGAGACACGCAGCCAGGGTTGCAGGGCCAGCCCCTCACCTGTCGTCCAGGAGGAGCTCCCATCTGACCCACTTGAGGCCAGTCCCCGTGGGATGTTTCCAAGAATAATAGTAATAAAGTGTGCTTGTTTTATTTATTTTATTTTATTTATGGCGGCAGGGATATTTTTCAAAGCACAGCCATGCTCAAACAGGTTGGGGCTGGCATGACTGACCCTCCTTTATGGCTGAGAGAAGGAAGATTAGGGATGGGAACTCAGGGTGCATATAGCTATCAAGTTGCAAAATTAAGACAGGAATACAGATCTCCCCAGGCCCTGTGATATCTATATTCGATCAGAACTGGCCAGGTTTGGCATGGAGACTCTCTCTGCCCTTTTGGTAACCCAGTACACTTGAATAGCCAGCCAGGAAATCCCTACCTCCTCATCAAGCTCAAGTTCTGAAACTAACCTCTTCTCCATCGAGCCCATAAAAATCTCTCAGTGTCTTTCTAAACAGATCACAGCTCAAGGGGGAAAGTGATGAGATTAAATACATTTGCATATAGATATGAAATAATGAATAATTATTTAATGTGCTTGTCAGGGATACTCTGGCATCCCCAAATATAGGCCTCTCGAAGAGTAGAAGTCAAGAGCTATTTCTGGGCACGCAAAATCCATTGTAAGGTATCTGCTTACCTCTTAAATTCAATTCTAGATGCCCCACAGAATGGATATCTGGGTGCCCCAGAGCGTGGATACCTGGGTGGGTCTGGGAAGAGGTCCTCAGGGCCAGGACATTATTTAAGTTCTGAGCTCATGAGCAATGACAGTAGGAAAAGTGGGCAAATAGGATGCAAAAGAACTGTGACTAGTTCAAGTACAGACAATGAATTAACCTGTGAGACATGGCTGCTGCAGACAAAGTCAGGTGCATGACACTGAAGGCCAGTTCCCATTGATAAGCCTGAGGCTCTGCCCTTTGCTGAGTCACCCTAGAACTATTCCATGTTCCCAGCACCTCTCCCCTGGAGCTGAGCACAGTGGACATCTTCAGAGCTTTGGGGCGCCCACAGCAGAGAATGAATAGCACCCACCTCTTCCTGCCCAAACAGCTGTCCTGTGGGCCTCCTTGTTCCTGCTTCTGGCTCAAGAGCCTGTTTAGATCAGGTTTCCTTTCTGCGATAGATGCTTTTACTCTCAGTTTTGTTGAATTTAACTGAGATTTGGATGTTTAAATACAAAGCCAACATCTGTTCTGTGCTTCTGAAGCTGCGTCACAGTTTAAGCCTCTGCAGCTGGCTATTTGCACCGTTACAGGGTCTCCTTCACCACAGTGTTTCCTACAGGGGAGCTTCTCAAACTTTGGCATGCCCCAAATCACTTATGGTACTTGTTAAACGTGCATGTTCCTGGGCTGCTCCCCACGCCCGCTGAATCCAAATCTCAGGGTGGTGGGACCCAGGTATGTATATTTTCTTAACAACTTGCCCAGACCAGCTGTTGGATTCTGTCGTGTAACCAAGCCCAAATCAATGACTTCTAGGGAATGAGAATGTGGGCTCTGGGTGGGAAACCTGGGCTAGAATCCTTGCTCTGCTGAGTGACTGTGGGAGAGTTACTTAACTTCTCTGTGCCCCAGTTTTCTCATTTGTAAATTGGGGCTGATAACACCTCTCAGGGGGATTGTTGAAAGGCATGAACAAGGAAATGTGTGTAAATCACTTCTAGAATAGTGCCTTCACATAATAAGTGCTTAATAAAATTATTCTTAAGCCCCCATCTGGTGGAGCAGGAGCTCCCAGTCCTGCCTGCTATGATTAGGGGGATTCATATCCTGAACAGAGTCTTCGTGGTCATGCCTGAGCAGAGCCACAGGCAGGAGGTGCTGAATCTGGCGATATTTTATCTTCCCACAGATGGGCAGCTCCTTGGGGCAGCGTCTTGCTTTGCTCCTCTTCCATCCTCCCGACCCCTAGCAGAGGGCATAGGGTGGGAACTCAGGAAACCTTGTTCAATTGCCTTGACTCTTTCCTCCCAACCAGCCCAGGCCAAAGCATTTCTCTCTCGGTATTTGAATACTTGCTGAAGAAGCAATGCCATTCCCAAAGCCCCTTTACTTCTGCCGTCTCACGGTCCAGACACTGCTTGTCCCTCATCCCATAGTAAACTCCTGGACTTGTATTTGACAATAATGTGACCCCGTGCCTGGCACAGGCTAAACACTTCACATATATCCTCCTGGAAACTCCACCAGACAGGTAATGTCATTATCCCCATTTTCAGCAAAGAGAAGTAAGATTCAGAGAAGTCCTGTCATTTGCTCAAGTCCACACAGCTAAAAGATGGTGGGATGAGGATGCGAACCGGGGTCTCTCACCCAAGAGTCTACTCTTTACCACTGTGGTCCTCTGAGCAGGCACCTGCCTCTGTGTCCCCTTGGAGCACCTGGCCAGGGAGCTACTGCGGGATGTTCCCTGCTTGTGCTTTCCATTCTTTCTTTCTGGTCTCCCCGTGTGGGTGCTAAAGGCTTGTCAGTTTGACACAGCACCGTGATTTGACAGACTCTGAGTGAAGCTGCATCTCTTGCTAGTTGTGTGATCTTGGGCAAGTTAGTTAGCCACTCTGGAACTCAGGGTCCTCATCTGTAAAATCGGACTCATAATATAACATGCGCATGGGGTTGTCGTTAGGATTATGTACAGGGCTGAGCTCAGTGCTACCACTAGTCATTTATAATGTCACTTATATATGACATCTACAAAGCGTTTATAATGACTATCCTGCACCTCCATCTTGGAAGGCAGAGGTTGGGGAACCACAATCTGTGGCCAAATCTGACCCACCAAGTTTTTTTTTTTTTTTTTTTAAATTTATTAGTTTCAGGTGTACAAAACAAGGTAATACTTAGACGTTCATCATTTATATCCCTCATACTGTGAACCCCCCTCCCCCCATCCACTATCCCTTCGACCTCACACTGAACCATCACATTATATATATAAAATTATAGTTGGCATTCATTAATGTTTAGCTTCTGGTGTACAATGCCATGATCTGGTATCCACAGTATCCCTGAGGTCGTCTCCCAAATAGGACGCATGTCCATCGGATACCCAACAAAATCTTTACAACATTATAGAATACCTTCCCCAAATTAATTTTCAAAAAAACCCTGAGGCCATCTTGTGGTTACCAGCTGCTTCCAAATCCCTTCACCTTTCCCCTTATCCCCAACCCCCTCCCACACACCCATCTAACCACTCTCGTTTTTTCTCTGCGTCCCCAAAACTGTCTCTGATTAGTTCATTCACATAGTCTTTTCTTTAGATTCCATATATAAGTGAGATCATATGACCCACCAAGTTTTTGAATGGGCTGTGAGATGGGAACAGTTTTTACCCTTTAAAATGGTTTTGAAAAAGTCGAAAGAATAATAATGTTTCATGATACATGAAAAGTATATGTAATTAAATGTCAGTGTCCAAAAATAAAGTCCTATTGGAATCCACCCTGCTCAGTTGTTTACATATTGTGTGTGCTTACTTTCACTTCACAACAGCACAGTTCAGTGGTTGCAACAGAGACTGTATGGTTGGCAAAGCCAAACATATTTGCGACCTGATCCTTTGCAGAAAATGTTTGCCAATCCCTGTTGTAGGGAATCAAGATCTTATTGTAAAGGCTTCTGCATTGCCCTAGCCTGGGTTGTAACTAAGGAGAAGCCCTCTGAACTTGAGCCCCTGGCAGTAAATAAAGAGCAGCAGGGCTTCCATGTAACAGCAGACCATGTTGGAAAAAGCAGGTTATGGAATGTTGCCATAATGCAGGTTTTGAACACAGAGAATAAGATAAAAAGAAGATAAGGTCATTATCTGGGACTCATAGAGCAGCACCATCCTCTCCCAGCTGACACACATCATCATCTAGCTTCCAGAACTTCCCAGCCTGCCTTGCGTCCATGTGGTTAAGTCCTGGACAAGGACCCATAAGCAGAAGGGCTGCACTGGCTTCCAGAACACTTCCTTAAAAACAGCGAGCACGTGTTCTTCACCCCGCCTGGGCTCTCTCCTTTACCCTGTTGCCTGTACCCTGTTGCCTGGGAGATGCCGGGAGGTCTAGCATCCATTTTGGACCATGAAAGTGAGAATGACTTCCTAGGCATGGCAGAAAAGTGATCTGGAAATAGGCTGGATCCCAAGGGCTTTGAGGAACAGAGCCACCACTCCAGGCCTGAATTGCTTAACTTTAGACTTTTACATGAGGAAGAAAAAACAAAAACAAAAACACTCCTGTCTGTTGCAGTCACTGTTATAGGAGTATTGGAATTCTTATTCTGAGTCAGACTTAATCCTGATAGTCCTCAGGGTGTCTTGGTAACAATTTCCCCTTTTTCTTCCCTTTCCAGTTGTCCTTGACCTTCATTCTAACAGACTTCCCCTATAGGAAAGTATAGGGGAGCAGTGGGTGGGGGACAGCTGTCACTGGTGATTGAAGAGGTGGTGCAGGGCACAGTGAGGGGCCCAGGCTTGCTAAGGGCCCTTGGGCCGATTGCTGCACTTTTGTCCTTCCCTGGCAAAGGAGAATGATGGCAGTACCTTCTCCCAGCTAGGCACTGAGCCGGGCACATAGAGAAAGGTTTTGATTCGTTTTTATTTTTTAAGCTAGCTATTTTCATTATCATCATCATTTATCCTTTGATAGTTACCCAAGTACTGAAGGCAAGCATCGCCTTGATTAAATCGAGAAATGGTCACTCCGCCACTACTTTAAATCTTTTTGTTAGCCAACATATTACATTGCCTGGAAAGCAAAGACCTTGGTCCAGCCACAAACCTCTTCCCAATCTGGCTGAAGCCAACCTCTTCATTTCATCTCCCACCTCTCTCAGAAAACCAAAGTGCAGCCACCCAAAGTACCTGCAAAGGTCAGCCTTCCCCGGGATCCTGTTGCCACACGGTATTGTAGAGTTTGGCCACTAGAGGGACCCTTCTCCAAGTTAACAGTTAGAATAGAGTGCGCGGGAGGGGGCTCGAAGGGAGGAGGGGCTTCAAGGTTCAATTCCCAGGCTCCTCACCCCAGAGCAGGTGGTAGAAGATGCTGACTCGGATTGGGGCCTTGGGTATTTACTCAGGCAGGTTGGATCCGGCCCTGGGAGGGGGAGGAGAGTGGAGGTGGAAATGGGGGAGGAACATGGGAAAATCTGGTCCGGATTTCCCTTGCTCTCCTAACACTATACAAATTCAGAGGCTGAATAGATTGGGACACATTTTTTGAGTTGGGCTCAAATCCTTTGCTTTCCGAACTCAGAAATCAAATAGATTTAGATATCATAGTATCCCTCTCTGTCTAAATTCACTTTCCAAACTCTGAAATCAAATGAATTAGGATCATGAGGGATATTTATACTTTATATTTCTGGAGAAAAAAAAATACATTGAGATGTAGAATAATAAAATGTTTTCTATCTGATACCTTAAATAAAATATTTTCTATCTGATAGTGTGTATTTTATAAAAATATAATTATTAAGCTTATAGAATTAAATTACTCTAGTCATGTTTATTGAAATATTGCATCCTTTAGGCTGCTTATATGTTTTATTCTATAAAGCCAGAACAATGACAACATGATTTATAATTGTCATTGTTTTCATGGCCACATTTGACTACTATAGAATCAAGTTCAATTTCCTCAAACTGATGTTCAAAACTCTTAATAATGTGACCCGTATTTTCCTACCCAGCTAAGCAGTTGCTGCCTACCCACATATGCCTGTTAATTTCTTGCCTTTTCTATCAGAGTACTCCAGGCTAGGAGCTCACGTCTTCTCTCCTCTGCCTTCCAAATATAATCCGTTCTTTAGAGAGAAACATTGCTTTTGTCAACGGAAATCCTCAGAATGTGCATCAGAGACTTTAACACTCTATTTGTTTTCTGAAGTTGCGTGTGCCCAAACCTCATTCCTTAACAAAACCTTAAGCTATTTAAAGATGAGGGGCACTTTTTTTTTTCTTTGTTAACTCTTCATTCAGGGGCAGGACGGTAGCAGACTTTCAATAAATATCTCGGAATCACTGCTCAATTTGTCACTTGTTCAAAGGCCCACATTTGACTTAGAAGTGCACTGGGAGCAAATGCAAACAAGAGAGAATAAAACCCTGCGAAATGCAATTTCCTGTTTTGTGTAATGCTGGAATCGAATATTTCTACCATATCTCCTAGGAAATATAGAATGAATCCAAATTGGAATATGTAAGGAAGCCACACTGCATGGCTGTCAATGAAACAAAAGTAAAGCACAGGTGTTCCTAGCCCTAGACCCCTTACTCTGTGACGGAGTGAGGCCAGGCTTTCCATGGGCAGAGCACCAGGTGAGCCCACAGCCTACCCCCACCTGTGCAGGTGTGGCCTCTCATTCCATTCTTTCCTTTGGCTTCTGTTAACATTTCAACCTTTTGCAGTGAGAAGCTGACTGGAGGGTGCTCTGGTAGCAGCAAAGGTAAAGGGCTGAGAGGGAGCAGAGTCTGCCACCCAAAAATATGCCTTTTGGGATATTGATTATTTTAAGCTGGTTATTTTTAAGAAACTAATACTCAGGAAAAAACTTGGACCTTCCCCCTAACTGCCTAAAAGAATTTAGATAGAGGACCTGCGCCAGGAAGGTAGCTGTCATCGTGTAACCGTGTAACCATAGTTTAATATGAACTCCTGTGATAGACAGGGAGGCACCTAGCAAGGTCACTGGGTCAAAGTCCTCTCTGTGTCCCATTGTTAAAGGTGGCTCAGCAAACATTTGTTTACCAATCATTTGCTTTTCCATGTCCACAGGAATTGCCTTTCTCTCCTTTGAAGTCCCAAACCACACCCCCCAACTCTAACATACACACATTTTTCCTTAGCTCAAGATATAAGCCTCAACTGCCCAATTTGTCCTGGGGTCCCATATTCTTATGGAACCCCCATACGTACATACATAACAAATTGGTTGTTTTTTCCTGTTAATCTGTCTCGTGTCCATTTGATCATTAGACCAGACAAAAGAACTTAGGAGGATAGAAGGAAAATTATTTTTCCTTCCCTAGAGAGCCAAGGACTAGATGGCAGGTCCTGTGTCTGGAGGGGTCCAGTACAGCTTTGTGTGGGGGCTATCAGCTGCTATCCCACTCTTCCATCGGGTCCTCGGCCTGGCAGGGCTGGGGGCAGCCGTGGTGGGGCCATGTCCAGACTACATTTCTTAGACTCTTCTGCCAGCTGCTTCTGGTGGGAGTCTGCCTCTGAGAGATATTGGCAGGAGCCAAAAGCAGCAGAAGAAACCAGCCACACTGTCTCCTGCCCTTGATGGGGTCTCTGGCAGTGGGAGCAGCTGCAGGAGTGTGGGCTCTATGGCCAGCAGCCCCATCAGCAGCAGTGGCAAAGCTTCCAACAGGCCAGTGGTAAGGGCTGGCTAGCTGCTGTTTGGGTCATTCCCTTGTCTCTGTGCTCCTCCATCTTCCTCAACACATTTGCAACCAGGTCTCTGCATCACATACATAGAGTGGGTGATGATTTCCCAACTGGACCATCACCAAAGGTGCCAGGTTAAACTGTCCAAAACCTGGACGCTGTGGACAGGACAAAGAGCCCAGGTGTCATACCAAACTAGGCCAAAACATGAGGAAATGCAGGGTGGAAGGAGTGTCAGGCCAGGAGCACAGCACCTGACGGAAGTTTCCTCTGCTGTTCACAGGCCAATGAGTGAGAGCCAGAGAAGGATCTGCGAGGCGCCAAGCCAGGGGTCAAGTCAGCCCCAGTGTGACCTCAGGGACTGTACTGAGAAGAGACTCAGAATGAAGGAGGGGTGGAGAGGACCCCGCAGTGGGTGAAAGAGGGGGACCTGCGAAGAGGCAAAGCATAGCTGAATTTCCAAAGACATACTTTGCCATTTCACTGCGTGCCTTCGGGCTGGCCTTGCAGCCTAGAATGATGAGAAAATTGGATTTCAGGCCACCACTTAAGAACACATGTTGGAGTTACTAATAGAGTGAATTTGATAGATTTGATGAGACTTTTAAAAATTCAAATTTTGTTTGGGCTCTAAATTGGTGTTACCCAAACAGAAATTATTTTCCTTCTCAGTGTTTCTCAGTCACTAGGCTAGACTTGCTTCTAACAAATAGAGTGCTATAAAGGTGGTGGGATATCACTTCCAAGAGTAGGTTACAAAAGACTGTGACTTCCGTCTTGCTAGTGCCCTCTCTCTCTGGCTCTGCTTACTTGCTGGTAGCTGGTGATACCAGCTACCATTTGTGAGCTGCCTGATGGAGAGGCTCACAGGGCAGGAAACTGAAGGTGGCCATTGGATACCAAGTAACTGAATCTTGCCAACAGCCTCATGAGTGAATGGGGAAGCACACACCTGCCCAGTCTAGGCTTGAGATAATTGCAGCCCTGGCTGACACCTTGATTGCAGAGGATCCCGCTGAGCCACACCCAGATTCCTGACACAGAAACTGAGATAATAAATGTTGTGAGCCTCTGAGTGTGGGGGTAATTTGTTACACAGCGTAGATAGCTATTACAGATATTCCACTCTGAGTCCAGTCAAGGTAAGGGCTTCTTTCCCCTTCCCCCTCTATCTGCAGTTCAGAGCATGAGCCCTATTCAGCAGTGGATGACAGAGATGAGTGGCCAATGACCTGCTCAGAGACTGACCACAAGAAGTAGCAGAATCCTTGCGAAGGAGGAGGAGCAGAGGAGATAAATAAACTAAAAAGGAGCAGCGTGGGTGGTGGTGGTGAGGGGAACATGGTGGGGGATCAGAAGATGTTTCCAAGAGGAATGGTCCTTGAGAGCTGAGAGCTAGGCCCACACCTGTTAGAGGGGCTGGGTAGGGGGTGAGGGAAAACATTGCATTTCCTTTGCTTTTCTTAAATAAACTTAATCTGGCCAGTCATTCCTAGGGCCGTGCCACTTCCCCAGGGTAGGGCAAATGTTCTGGGTCATTCTTGGGGTGAGTCTCTCCAGGTATTTCAGCAGGTACCCTCTGTCCTAGTCTGTGTCAGGTGTTCAGGGCTGCTGGCTCTGGTCCTCCCTGCGTGGAGCACAGGAGTCTCTAGCAAGCCGGGCCCAGGGCTGAGATCCAGCCTCCCTGTACACCATGCAAAGCTTCCCTCTAAGGCCCTGCCACCCGTTGGGCTCTGCCAGGGAGCGGGATACTGGTCCTGTCTCTTACTGGGAATTCCAGACCCCTCTCTCCTGAATTTCCTTTAGGTCACAGGCAATTCCTCCTCTCCTTCTTGCTCTACGCTTCCTTCAAATCCCTCCAACTCTTCCCAACAGGCCTCTGCTTTTGGAAATAAAAGCCAGGAAGGGGTGCCTTAAGGGAACTACCACTTCCTGCTCTGCCCCACATTTCCACCAAGGTAATGCTCAAATGGGGGAAAAGGAAAGGAAACTGTAGGGAGAAAACTAAAAATTAATTTCTCCAAAACTTTTGCCAGAGTTGAAAATGTTGAGGTACCACTTGTGTAGCATTCCTACCAATATGCCCTAATCTGAATCTAATCATGAAGAAACAATCAGAGATACACAAATTGAGGAACAGTCTACAAAACAACCGCCTGTGCTCTTCAAAATGCCATTGCTATGAAGGATAAAGACCAGGAACTGCTCCAGAATAAAGGAGACTCAGGAAGACATGGTATCTAGGTATCTCAATGCAATGGTGGTCTTCAGTTGGAACAGGGATCAGGAAAATGCTAGAAAGGTCATTGTTGAGAGGACATTGTTAATATTTTACTATTCTCTATAATATAATGGTATGATAACGATATTAAATTTCCTCAATTTGTTAATTGTATTGTGGTTGTGTGAGAAAATATCCTTGCTGTTAAGACACAGACGGAAGTATTTCAAAGTATAGAGGTCTGATACCTGCAACTGACTCTCAAATGGTTCAGCAAAATTTTGTAACAACACAGGTTTGAACAGCGCAGGTCCACTTGTAGGTGGAATTTTTTTCAGTAAATACCTGTACTATTTTAGATCCAGGAGGTCCTGGAACTAATCCCCCACAGATACTGAGGGACAGCTTAAGTTTGGGGGGAGTCAGAAGTTATATGCAGATTTTGACTGCTCAGGGAGTTGGCACTTCTAACCCCGGCATTGTTCAAGAGTTGAATATTTATAACAAAATGTGGTCAAATGTTACCAATTGGTGACTCTAGGCGAAGGTTATATGGCAAAGTTGGATGGATCGCTCTTAGCGAGGGAGGCAGATCTAGGAGCAATGTGTCAGAACTGGTAGGACCAAAACAGACAAAAGCTGCAGTGGCAGCCTCTTCTAGGCTCCCAGATGGGAGATGGAGCACGTGATGAGGCCGTAGTAGATGCTGCCAGAAATGAAAAGCTTCTTTGGAGGACGCAGAGTTGGGAGAGGGGAGGTGGCGAGAATTAGATTCAATTAAAGACAAGTTATAGAGCTGGACTGCATCTGAGGACTCCAGAAAACGCACAGGATTCTGCTGAGCGGTGTGTGGGTTCACAGACCTAGTGTGCGTCTAGGGTGGGCTTTGCATGGGATGTTTAGGAGGCGAAAGAGCAAAGAAGTAACCTAAGTTCTTGATCACTTGGCAGGTAGCAGGTGGAACAATTTCTAATTATTTAATGAGAGTTGAACAAGCAAGGCAGGGGACAAAGGGGACATGGAGTGGGAACTGGTTGGGGGCCAGACGGTGTGGGCAGGAGGTCTGTACAGCTGGCTTAGCTGCCTCACCTTCAATGGAATCCTCTTCCCAAAGGCTCATAAGGAGGATGATAGAAGGCAGGCTCTTGCACCTGGGGTTGCATATCAAAGGCCAATCCAGGAGAGGCTGTGATCAGACAGGTGAAGTGTTGGCCATGCATTAAGACATCAGCGCTCATGAAGGTCCAGGCCTAACTCCTGGGCTGCTCCCAACTTCTGTATGGATGTGGGCAGGACAGGGAGGTGACAGCCCATGGCCCCTCCTGAGAAAACCCTCTGTTATGCTGGGGAAGATGCCCGTGTGCAGGGGGCTGGGGGAAAAGGGTCTGGAGTCCATGGGCATCACTAGGTTCAAACCCTGAGAGGCAGCTCCAGGCTCTCACCCCAGGCAACCATGCCTGGTACCCAAGTGTTAGCTCATTACTTGGCCTGTGTCCAGCAGGCCAAGAACAGCCTTGTATTAGGTTCCTAACCTGCATCGGGGATGCTGGCATAGTGGGATCCAGCAGGCTAAGACAGGCATCTCTTCTGGGAGGGTGGGGTCAGGGAATTGGGTCTACACAGCTTAAAATTCAGAGTTTCCCCAGAACCCGAAGGGTGGAGGGGAAGGTTAAAAGGAGAGCAGTAAGTTTGCTATGAGGTGCAATAGAGTTGTATCAGGTGTGTATTTAACCCAACAAATTCAATTTCTGTGCTAGAGGCTGTAGTAGAGGGAAGAAGGAGGAGGGGAGAAGGAGGGAGAAGTGAGAAAGAGTGAGAGCAAGAGCCAGTATGAGAAGAAAAGAGAACAAAGCCTGAGGTGCCCCACCACCCCTTGTTGTCCCTTTACCTCGGGCCACACCTTTGAAGATAGGCCTTTCATTAAGCACCGGTTAATCACCTTTTGCACCTTGCCTTTTGTTCCTTGCTGGGACCCTGAGTTAGACAATAGTAGGGGTTATTGGGATCACAGGTGACACTGGCACCCAATACATTTAGAGGAAAATGTTGCCCCCAAAACGTTTTACCTGGAGACTGTGCAGATGAGTCTGTAGATTTGGTGAGGGTTGGCTTTTCTCAGTAGAAAAGGAAAGCCAAATCCTGGCCCCACATTGGTCACTGATTACTCCCAGTGTCCAATTATATCCCACTGGGAGTAGAAAGCTGCCACTGTGCCATGTGTGGGGCGCTGTGTGTGTGTGTGTGTGTGTGTGTGTGTGTGTGTAGCGTGCAGATTCTTCTAGGTTTATGGGTTCCCTGCTCAGATCCAGGACTCTTCACTCATAGTTGTGGGTGCTGCCTATGTGCTTAACGCCTATCATTATACCCTAAACAAACTCTCCCTCCCACAGTACTAACCACAGAACACGGAGGTTACAGATGTCTCTCCATATACATCAAGAAAATTCTAAAAGGGTGTATGCCAATCTCTTAATAGTGGAGACCTCTGGCAGTTGGGATTATTGGAGGACCCTTTTCTTTCTACTTTGTGTATTTCCATCTTGGGTAATGATGTAAAAAATTCTTATACGATTTTTATAATCACAAAATTGATATTACTGAGTACTGTAGAAACCCCTCAAAATTTTGATTTGAATTGCATTAAATCTCTACATTAATTTGATAAAGAGCTGTCATATTGATAGTTTTCCAAGAAATAATGCAATGTGGGCGGGGCTGGCTGCTGGAGAAAGTGCGACCGGTGTTGGGGGAGTTGGGTGGGGCAGGGTCCCAGCAGAGCTCACCAGACCAATCAGATTCAGATTTGGCTGCGGTGGGGGAGGGCTCAACACAGGAAAGATGGTGCCTGCTTTCTGGCTACGCAGGAGAACGCCAAACAGAGAAAATAGCAACTGTCCTCCAGCCTTCAACTTGAGGCCACACCCCTCAGTCTGCCCACCAAATGTCTCTGATGCCCCCTGAGTCACCATCCCTGTGCTGGAGCCTAGGGTGAGTGTCTGGGAGTGAGAGAGTCTGTGTGTGGGCCGTTTAAGGGGATGTCTGGGTTTCCTGCAGCCTTCTGAATGGTTGGAATTCCCACTGTTTCTCACAGACAGGTGTTGTGGGGGGGGGGGGGCTACTCTTTCTGGCACCAGTACTCCAGACTGGGAAGCCTGGTGTGAGGCTGGGGTTTCTCGTTCCTCTGGGGGGAACCTGCATGGCAGAGATATCCCTCCCACTTCTCAACCGCCAGAACCGCCACAAGGAGTTTTGGGGTTAGCCCGTTTGCATCTCTTCCCCTCATACCAGTCTCATCGTGGCTGCTTCTTCACATCCTTAGTTACAAAACTTCCGTTCAGCCAAACTTCAGATGGTTCTCCTGGTTGATTGTTCTGCAATTTGGTTGTAATTTTAATGCGTTCATGGAAGGAAACACGCACAATGTTTATTCCACCATCTTGTATCTCTCTATCAAAGGCATTTTAGAAAGGAAAGGAAAAGCTTTGGAGAAGCAGTCACATGTGGGTGGGGACAAGGACCTTAACAAGCAAAGTCCCCCAAGCCAACGTGGTTTTGCACAGACATAAGATAAACTTGCACAATATATCAATATCTATTTGTTGGTTGCATTGTTTAAATCTATAAGAAAAAAATAACGTGAAGAAATGTCTGAGGTGCACATAAGGGAGCCATTCTTGAGTCTTTACCTTCATTTTTCACTGTAAAGTATCTCATAGGTCTCTGCATCTAGTCTCAGATAAAACACATCTTCACTGAGTTTATCCAATGAGGAAGAGAGAGAAAAATTTTAAATAGCAGCCCTTCAAAGAGAAGGCTAATAAAACGCAGTATAAGTTAAATATTTTTATCCTGGCAGCTTTTATTTTCTGAAAGAAAAACAGAGCAAACCTATGACACTACCCAAATGAATTTTGATTTTCATTCCTCCAAAGAGAAAATTTCCACAGTTTGGCTCTCTCTCTCTCTCTCTATTACACTTTGAGGGCCTTTGATCTCCTCAAATCCACCCTTTAGGAATAGGCAACTAATTAAACTCCCAGAAGCAGATGCTTTGGGAAAAAATGCTAATTAGAAGGTGAGCAAAAAAGCTTTCATCTCAAATATTTACTAATGAGTAAGAATGTTCATCTAACCTCAAAGACCTGAGACAGACCCAGAAGGGTACAGAGTTCTGTCCTAAGTCTGGTTTCACAAAGCTCTTCTTTTTTATCTGAATTTCTCAAATAACGTCACATTTTGGGTAAACACTGAAGTGCTCTTTGTTTTGACTCATGGTTTGCAATACTAATTGCAATAGTTAGGACAGGCAATATCACACTGACAGATGAGAATGATTACATCTTCTACCATACCTAATTGGGTGGCACCTGCTAACCAGTTGGATGGCTATGGGATGTAGGGCTCCTCTCCCCTGCAAGGCCACAGGGCTCCCTCAAGATCCAAAGATGGGTAGGGGAGGGGAGGGTTTCCACATTGGGAGGTAAAAAATGATGTCAACTTTACTGTGTAGGAATTCCCCTTCTAGACTTCTGAACATTTTCACAATTATTTTTGAATAGATAATACATGCATAAGGCACAAAATTCAAAAGGTACAAGTGGATATACAGTGTTGCTAAATATACTTCATGCAGGTACATTGCCTGTGGCTATCCAGGTACATACACTGCACAACTCCAGGGAAACCTAGTCCCATAGTTTAACATTTTTATGTGTTTATTTTTTCAAGGTAGATTCTTTTTTCTTATGATGTAAACAATATATCTTCTTGGGGAAAATGTGGAAAATACTGAAAAGTCCAAAGTATATAAAAATAATCTGCAATCTCAGCCAACTAGTGATAACATCTGCCTACATTTGGATGTGGTTCCTTTCAGTTCTTTTAAAAACACATACATTAGCAAAGTGCACTAAATGACACAATTGCATTAACTAATTGCATTTCTACTACCATCTGCTAGCCACTTCAGCCTGCTCTTAAAGCCCAGCCAGAGCCAAGTCCAAGAGAAGCCTTCGTTTTATGCAAATAAAACAATATTTGGATTGGGGATGCCTGGGATAGTTAGAGTCATACCTTTTCATTGTCATATCCTGTTACAGGCTTCTCAACTACTATCTTGTGACTGGCAAGAGGGTGGAGGCAGCCCTAAGGCCTTTCAGGCAACTGTAAGCAATTTCTGGACAAAAGCTATTCCCTTAGCCTTCTGGGGTTTTCAAAGGGAGTGGTTACCAAATACCACAGATCCATGAAGAGGTTTTCATCTATTTTCATCTATATTTTTCATCTATATTGAGGTAAAAACAAAAGGACAATGCAGTATTTTTCAGTTAAATTTATTCAAGATAAAAGGATTGTCTCTTATAATGTCTAATGTCATAATTTTTATGTTAAAATAGGTTTCTCTTTTAGAAACAATGAAAGTTTAAAAATGATTTTCTTAACAAGCGCAAGACAAAACAAAGCAAGTTGGCAACCTTATATCAGTGCCCTAAATCATTTTTGAAGTTTCAGTGACCCATGAAATCCAAAAATCTCAAAATCATTGAACTCCTTAGGAACCTTCTATTGGAGGAAACTGTTCCAGGGAAAGCTCTGGTCAACCAAGCCACTCAATGCATGTTTGTCAAGCCACTATTCACAAAGGCAGTAGGGGTAGGGCTGAGGTGGGGGCTTGATTGGGCTTTAGCTCCCTGAAACACTACATCTGAGAAAGATATTCATATTTGCTACAGTGACATTATTGCCTACCCCAAAGGAGGCGCTTTAAAATCTCTGAATTGCTGATGAGAATATTATAAGCACCAGTATTTGCATTTTATGGAAGAGGAAATGAGGACTCTTGGAGATGAAATTGCCTGAGACCACACAGCTGCAGAGTTTAGATTAGAACGCAGGCTAGGTGAATGCCAGAGACCGGGCCTCACCCCTACACCACACCCAGATCACAGACCATCGGTTGGGGATCTCTGACCTGGGCAGTTTGGAAATTTCTTTATCTACTGCCCTTCACCCCTGTCCCCCTCCCGCCCCCCACAAAACAAGAAAAGTGTTAATGGAAGGAAGGGGGAGTGTTTTCTTAATTCTCAGTACCACTTTGGTTGATGACTCTGAGCCCCTTAGACCTGAGTCATAATGGCTCTATTTAAAAATCAAATTGAAGAGAAATCATAAAAGCTAATCCAATTTTGCACAGGCATAGCAGATGAATTATCTCTGTTCACCCTCAGGTTCCCTTTCTGTATTTTTCTCCCTCTCTAAATTGACTGGCTTGCACCCTAACCAGCCTTAATTTGATTTACCAGAATCCCTTAAGGCTGAGTAGTGAATGTTTATTCACAATTGTACGTGCAAAGAACAGTTAGATTCAAGCTTCTTGACCTTTAAGGTTCAAACAAATCACCCATAAATCTGGTAAACAGGCAGAGTCTGATTCAGTGGTTCTGTGGTGTGGCCTGAGAGTCTGCATTTCTAACAAGCACCCACTAGGTGCTGTTGCTGCTAGTTGGTGCTTGGATGACCTATCGAGTAGTGAGACTTTAGAGAATATTAATTTTCCTAACTAAGTACTTTCTGAGCTGGGCCCCGTGATAAAACCTCCTTTCAGGGAAGATTGTCCTTCAGGCATTTCACCATAGCTTGAGTTCCATCCTCAGCTCTGTGAAATGACAGCTGGTGTGCACGCTGAAAAGAGCTTGGAGCCTGAGTAAAATAATTGTTCAGCATCTTCTCATTTAATTGTTCAGCATCTTCTCATTTTATGTAAGGATACCTTCTTGGTTTTCAAAGTCACATCAACCGTCAGTTTTGAACTTGAATTCTGTATAAATTGCTCTTCTCAGAATCTCCACTTTCACATTGGCCCCAGATACATAATTGTGAATTATCTACTTAATTAAGACTATGCAAGCTAGGCCCATCAATCTACGTAGTGGGTTATAGGTTAGATAATATACTCCTTACATTTGTCCTAGGCCTTATTCTTTATGTAGGATTACAGAATTATGTTCCAGAAAGAACTGTAGAAGTCATTAAGTATCTACTTACAGAAGAATTGTGATTCAGAGAGGGTGACGCACTTGTCCAAGGAGACACAGGATCCAGCTTGTGCCAGAACCCGGATCTCCTCAACCCAAGTGCTCTGGGACTGGGCACATGGCCAGGGGGTCCTGTACCAGTTGGTGTTGGCAATCCAGGGCGTTCAAGCTCTCCGCTGTCTGCATCCTAAATATTTCCTAGGAGGAATCTTTGGTGTTCCCACCCACACCTTCTTTATGCACCTCTTAAGAATCCACAGACTACAAAGCGGTAGCAGGAAGGCCACCTGTTTAATGGTGAAGGTCAGGACACTTTACCAGATAATCTCAAGCTTTACTGCTCAGGCTGATGTCAGGAGCTGCCATCTCTGCGGTGTCAGTAGTGGGAAAGTTAGGAGAAGAGAGGATAGGGAAGGAAGCCATGCTGTTGCTTAGGCAAGTAGAAAGCATACTGGTTTTCTACTTGGCTGGCTGACTAACTGCCCCACATTTTAGCCTTGGGAACTTGAGCACATGAGGGAGGAATCAATCTAATAACCTTCCACTTGTTGAAAATCAGCACATGCCCAGAATGTGATCGATAGTATTCTGGTGGGTTCTATGTTTAGCACCATGTCTGTATATCTGGCAATTACTTTCCAGAACTTAAAAAAGGAAGTGCTTGGGAAAGAAAATTGCCTTATGACAGAAGCAATTTGCAAATTCTTTTTAGCCTTCAGACTGTTTTTCTCTTTGTCAGTTACATTATTAAGTGCCTGCTGTATGCAGAATAAATACAAGGCCCTCCTTCCTACCTATCTTCCTTCCCTCTCTCCTTATCTCCATCCCATCCCATCCATCCATCCATCCATCCATCCATCCATCCATCCATCCATCCATCTATCCATCCATCCATCCATCCCTACCAGTAGGTAATTTGAAATTGTCTAGACTATAGATGTGCTGAGAAGCAAAAGTTAACCTATAAGACATGCACAGACCTACAATTTTTAAAGAATGAGAATTTAGCAAAACACACTCAAACACTTTTCTTAAAGTATGCCCCATGGGACAGATTACATAGTCTGTGCTAGTAGAACCAATCAACTGAAAAAAGAGGTCTGTGCTCTTAATTGGGGAAATTTCCTTAATGTTGCATGAAAAATCTACCTCTTATAGATTTACAATGCCCATTAGTGTATTGAAATCTCTGAGAAGTACTTCAGTAATGAAACATTTACATTTTGTTTAAACTTAAAATATGGTCCGTAGAGTTGGTCAACTGAATTTATTTTATTTATTTATTTATTTATTTATTTATTTATTTATTTATTTATTTATTTTGGTTTATGATAAGCACTGAACTGAGCAAGCATTTGGAAAATTTTAGAGAAATTTAACAGAATAATTTAATGTTTGCTGATAAAAAAAAATGAGTGTCTTTTTGTGTGCCTTTTTAATTTTATTTATTTGGAACATTTTTATTATATTCCCCCCCCCGCAAAAAATGGTCTGAGACAAATTGGAAATAAAAGAAAAACTTGTTCTTTAGCGTGGAGAGTCTGAGAAGCATTGTCTTAAACCAATTTTTCCAGACTCATTTGACCAAAGAAACCCTAGTATAGGCCACCCCGTTGATAGCCTAAGGAACTGGAGTTTTGCACACTGTATTTTGGGAAATGCTATACAAAAATGTAACCAGACTAATTCAATCTTTGATAATTTCAAAAGCATTTCAGGATTATTAGTGCCTCAAGTTCATAATTCAGAGCACCGATTTTCACTGTGCTGTATGCAGGTGGGTTGTAGTCTTAATTACTGAACATGCATACCACACAGATGACCAGGCTGCAGTGTCTGCCATGTGATATGGTGCATATTAAGGATTACAGACAGTTCCTGACATCCTGAGCAAGGGGTAACATTTACACAAAGTAAAAACATAAATTTTTTTTTAAAAAATGGAGAGACTTAAGGTGAAGTACAGAGTGTCAATTAAAATTTTATGCTTAGTCAAATCAAGTGCTCATAGTTTGAAGAGATTTAATATAGTTATAAAAATTTCATTTCATCATTCCTTCAAATCTGAGTGGAAATGATTTTTTTAATGTCCTTATTTCCCCAAAATTACCTTAGTTCGGTGCTAATTTGATCTCTTCATTATTAATTCAAATTTGCAAAATTAAAAGAAGCCAGCCTCTCTGTTGATTGTGAGAAGAAAAGGAAATGGCTTTATTTTAAACTGTACCCATATGATTGCTTTTCAAATTTCTCTCTGCCAATATGCTGGTCATTTGTAGATCCTCAACTCCTGTTCCTTCCCTTCTGTTTACTGTTGTGTATTTTAGAAACTTCATTTCCCAGACACTCTTGCCCGTAGGCTTTCTGTTGGGTTCTGCCCAAAGCCCTGAGGAGACACTGGAAGGGTAGGCAGAGGAGAGGAGCCATTCCCTCCCAACTTCTGGTTTCTGTGCCTTGGTTTCAACACCTGCCCTGGGCTCTGACTGGCTTGGTGGTCCCAACGCTCCACAGTACACCCCATGCGGCATAGTGGAGAGGGTGCACCTGGTAATCCTTCCCATGACTCCCCAGCCCTAAGTGGTAGCATTTCCTCAAATTACTAATACTTGCATTATCCTAGCGTAGCTTCCGCTTTTTGTTCTTTCAGCCTTTGCAACACTTCAGTAACTAGTTGCCTGTATTAAATACTGTTTGTTTGAAATATCTAGCAAGGTACTCTTAGAAAACCATCTTGAAAAAAAACTATTTTGGCACCCTATTTAAATATAGATATCTATTTATATATGAGTGTGTGTGCATACTGAGTATAGATGTATATATACAGAGAATGCCAAAAAATGTATACACATTATAAGGAGGGAAGAAACTGTATTAAAATTGTAATGCTCTGCCCGGCCTGGTGGCTCAGGCAGTTAGAGCTCTATGTTCCTGATTCCAAAGGTTGCCAGTTCGATTCCTCGAATCCTGCAAGGGATGGTGGGCAGCGCCCCCTGCAACTAAGATTGAACACGGCACCTTGAGCTGAGCTGCCGCTGAGCTTCCAGATGGCTCAGTTGGTTGGAGCGCGTCCTCTCAACCACAAGGTTGCCAGTTCAATTCCTCGACTCCCGCAGGGGATGGTGGGCTGTGCCCCCTGCAATAGCAACAGCAACTGGACCTGGAGCTGAGCTGCACCCTCCACAGCTAAGACTGAAAGGACAACAACTTGACTTGAAAAAAAAGTCCTGGAAGTACACACTGTTCCCCAATAAAGTCCTGTTCCCCTTCCCCAATAAAATCTTTAAAAAAATGTAATGCTCAATATATATCGATAACAAAAGATGAATACAAGTCACGTTTGACTTCTGCAATTACAAGAGGTGCTCAAAGTGGTTACCATCAGCATCCAGACACCGCAGAAGCTTTGTAGTTTGATGTTGCTTGTGCTTTTGGTGTCATACTAAAAAAAATTGTTGCCAAAACCCATGTCAAGGAGGTTTTCTCCTATGTTTTCTTCTTGGAGTTTGTGTCTCAGTGGTGTTTAATCCATTTTGAGTTAATTTTTGTGAGCGGTGTAAGATAGGGACCCAAATTCATTCTTTTACATGTGATTATTCAGTTCTCCCAGCACCACTTACTAAGAGGCTATCCTCCCCCCACCGAGTATTCTTGGCCCTTTGGTCAAATATTTGTTGACTGTATGTGCGCGCACACACACAATTTCATCACTATCCTTCAAAACTCATTGCTAGTTCTTTGAATGAAAGGAAATATTAAGTAAAAAGATAAATATTTCATCACATGTTATGCTTATCTCCTTATACCTTTCACTCTATGGCGCATTTGACTTCTCGGTATTTTAATTATAAACATGTCCTTGTGCACTATAAATTGCATAAATCATGAGTATATGGCTTCCCTTAGCCATTGCTGGCAATACAATATGATCGATTGCAGCCACCCCAGAAACCTGTTTTTCTTCACAAAGTGTCCTGGGATTAAATCACAGAAAGATGTAGGAGTAAAGAATTTTTTGGTGCTTTCTACATTTGTATTTAAATGCAACACTCATTTTAACGTGATAAATAAAAATAACTGAAGTCCTCAAGGAAATAAAAGAGAAGTATAGCCAAATGTCTGTGCTTTGAGCCACAGGGTAATAACTGGAGTAATACAATATCCTGTGTACCCAGTGGGCTCCTGAGTGTGAAGCAAACCTGAGCTAGATTCTGTACAGATCTCAGGAACCCTGTAATATTTTTGGTGCAAGAGATAGAATCACAGCACTGGAAAGACTGTTTTCTTCTTCTTTTAAATGTTAAGTTGAATCAGGTGTTGGAAGGAGAGTTTTTCTTTTTTTAATTTGTTCATGTACAAACAAGTCCTGCAGCTCCAGAGACTTGAAATTTGAATCTGAATGATTTCTAATAGAAACCATGATTTGGATTTGGCTGAAAATTCTCAATTGGATTTTCCAGGACAGGCTGATGACAACTGCTGGCCAGCAGTCAGGCTGGCCTGGCAGAGCTGGCTTCTATTTCCTCCTGTTTCCCCTTCTTTGTTTGGAGCTTTGAAATGCCCAGCTGCTGGATGTGGGGCAGAAAGGCCTGGCAGGAACAGGTGGCCCCACCTGTGTCTCAGTGGTGCCAGATCACCCAGCTGGGAGAGGGGAAGGCAGGCAGAAAGACAAAAATGGGGAGCCACAGTGACAGGGGTGGGAGTTAAAAGTCAGGGGTGAAGAATGAGAGTGGGGCCAACCTGATCAGCTGCTTAAAGCATGAGGCTTTTGGCTCCTGTGAGGGATTTGTTAGGGTCCCTTAGCATTGGTGAATCAGGAGGACTCACGCGGAAGTGAAAGTGAACAATAATTCTCTTTTAAAAATATGGCCACCTAGGTAGTTTTCTTAAATCCTCTGATCCTGCAATCCTAAGCAGGGTCTGAAACCTGATAACGTTTAATGACTCCTCCAGTGGTAAACAGACCACACACACTCCCCAGGCTTAGAGGTGAGCTCTGCGGGAGTGTTCCTCTCTGGAGCTGATCAGTGAACAACCCACGGAGCTCTGGTTTCAGCCAGCCATGCCGAAGGCTTCAAAGGGGAAGCCAGAGCGCCAGGGGCAGCATCACAACTGAGGGATGGGCTGAGCAGATCTGAGCCCTTCAGGGTCCTGGCTGGTTGACTTGCCCTAGCATTGGCACCTGCCCAATCACCTAGAATTCCCATGGTGCTTCTCGCCAGGTAAGGTCCTGAAGGGCAGGGTGGGACACCTCTGGTACTCCAGGTGATCACTTTTACTGGCTCCTCCCCAAGGGCACTAGGTTCTTGACTGAGACACTCCCACCCAATAAAAGACAGATTAACAAGAGAAAAAAAACACACATTTTAATTACATATGCACATGTACTGGAGTTGCCAAAAAAATGTATACAAGTGGATACTTTGATCAGTTTTGCTTAAGCAGTAATTGGCCGTAATCAGAAGTCTCTGGAGGCTGATGGTAACCACTTTGAGCACCTCTTGTAATTGCAGAAGTCAAATGTGACTTGTATTCATCTTTTGTTATCAGTATGTATTATTACAATTTTTATTATTACAATTTTAATACAATTTTCCTTCCTTAAAATGTGTATGCATGTTTTTGGCACCGTATGTATATACAGGAGTCCTACAAAGATACGAGGCTTAAAGAAGTGACAGAACAGGAAGCTTTTATACCTTTCAGACAAAGAAACAATACATTAGTAAAGAATTGACAAGACAAAGGGGTTTGGGCCAGAGGTAGTAATATGGTGAAGACGTAACAAGGTTTGATTATATAGCCTTCTTCGCCCTAAATTCCTTCTTCCCTCCTGGTACAGGAAGGGGACCTTTCATATGGGAGATTTATCTCCTGCTTTCAGGGAAGAAGGACGAGATCAGAGAGACCTTCCTGCTTCAGCCGGTTTCTTCCTTCAGCTTAAGATATTCAGTAGGCCAAGGTGCCATATTTTGAGGTAGCATGTCCTGAACCCCATCACTCCTTTCCCTGTCCTGCTTCCCCATCTCCTTACCAGTTTCCCCTGGAAGCACTTTGTTAATAAATCATTTGCACCTGAATTCTCCTCTCAGCAGCTGCTTCTGGGGAAACCAACTTAAAACAGGCAGTTTTTAAAATTCCAGTGTCCCTGAGAGGAGTGGTGCTTGAGGAATAGTGCTTTAAGATATTAATGGGCTTCCTTGATTATTTAATAAGAGCAGTCCCATTGAAGAGCTGCCCTTGCCAAAACTGAGCTTAACCCAGGTAAGTTTTGGTATTCTTTTTACCCTCTGGAGAAAGTCTTGTTGGGGTGGGGCACTAGCCCAGGAGCAGCCAAATGTTGTTTGGCTTTGTGAATTGGAAGCCAAAAGGAGACCTCTGTCTAGGGGTGTTGAACACAGTGTAGGGTGCCTGGCACAGGGGAGGGGATCAGCAGTTATGGGGGAACAGAAGGCTGGCTGGTCAGCGTTCTAGGTTGTGATGTCAAAGCGGAAGAGCTGCCCACGTTTCTGGCAGCTTTGTACCATTACTCCGATTCTCTATTGAATGAGAATGCAAAGTAGGAGAAGTTTGAGGCTGTGTTATTGTAATGATTTTAGCAATGTTTTCCACGATCTTGAAAGCATAACCTATAATAGTAACAAAAAGAAATCCTTTCAAATGGTCTTTTCCTTTAGGCACACAGGTGTTTTGTTTGTAACAATAAGGTATTGCTCCATTACATCCTTTAAAAAGTGATTTGCACACTTGAAACCTATGTAATTTTACTAACCATTGTCACCCCCAATAAATTTAATTCTTTTTAAAAAAGAAATAAAAGTGATATGTTAACAGACACCATTTACTAAATATAAAGGGAAATCATTTGATTGGAGCAGGACAGGAAATGTAAACAATTTATACCCTCAGGCTCAAGTGAGAAAGTATGGTCGAAATAGAAAAGTCTGAATCCATAGAATCAACTCACTTTTATATTAAGTAGTCTGGGACCCAAGCACAAAGAATGTGGTATTAATTTATCTTAAGTAAATACTTAGGGCTGAAAATACAGGTTTTTGTTTTTAAAATGTAAGTAAACGTAGTCTTTTAACGTTAAAGTCCTAGATGTACATGATTACTCATACTTTTTTTGCTCAATGTGAAGTTGGGAAAAGGTAAAGGTATTAATAGCACACAAAATCTTTTTAAAAACTGTTTTTTATTGTTGTGGAGTATATTACACCAGGGAATATATATTGCATGTATATAGTTGCTTTTAATTACGTTTATTGCGTGACATTGGTTAAGTAAAATTATATAGGTTTCAAGTGTAAAATTCTGTAACACATCAACTATATATTGCACTGAGTGTTCACCACCCCAAGTCATATCTCCTTTCACCACCATATATTTGACCCCCTTTACCCTCATCTCCACCCCCACTCACCTTTTCCCCTCTAGTAACCACTAAACTGTTGTCTGTGTCTATGAGTTTTTGTTTGTCTTGTGTGTTTGTTGCTTTCAGTTTTATATGCCACATCTGAGTGAAATCACGTGGTTCTCGACTTTTTCTGTGTGATTTATTTCGCTTAGTATGATAATATGAAGATCTATCCATATTGTTTCAAATGTCAGTATTTCATTTTTTCTTACAGCTGGGTAATATTCCATCGTCTATATGTACATCATCTTCTTTATTTGATCACCTATCGAAGGGCACTTCGGTTGTTTCCGTATATTGGCCACCATGAATAATGCTGCAATAAACATAGGGGTACATATAGCTTTACAGATAAATGTTTTCAGATTTTTGGGGTAGATAGAAGAGGGATTGCTGGATTGTATGGTAATTCTATTCTTAAATTTTTGAGGAACCTCCACATTGCCTTCCATATCAGCTGTACCAATTTACATTCCCACCAGCAGTGTATGCGGGTTCAAAAATTAATTCTGTACACTGCACTCAGCATTAGAATTCAAATGTACTAGCACTTTTGAGGACCCTCTGATTCTTCCTCTCTCCCCTATTACATCCTTTCCTTTAAGGCATAACAGGTATCCTAAATATTTGTGTCAATCATTGCTTTTCTTTATAGCTTTACCCACATGTCTGGCGACTTCAATAATACATCGTTAAATTTTTTTTATGTTGTAGACCTTTAATATAAATGGAATCGTATTGCTTGTGTTTTTCTGTTACCAGCTCTTTTTTCTTTCACCGTTGCTTTTGAGATGTGTCAGCTGCAGTTCATTCATTTCCTCTATACTACCATGTTCCATTGTGCTTATACCATCATTTTTAATCCATTCTGCTCTTAATGGGATTTACATTGTTTCTGACTTTGTGAAATTACGCATTCGGCTTTTATGGATGTTTTTCTGGTGCACATTTTTGAGCTTCTCTGGGGTACACCTACAAGTGGAAAAAATGGGTCCTAGGTACATGCATCTTTAACTTTATGGACAGTATGTGGGTTCCAGCTAGGTTTCATGTGAATGAAACTGACCGTGCATTGCCTCAGGTCTGCGGCACTACCTCCTGCACTGGATGTTCAATTTGGCAATGTGGAGGACTTGGCACCTTCTGAGGCCAGCCTCTGGCTGATGGTGGATGAAGCCTATGGACAAATGCTCCCCTTTTCCCTTCAGCATGTATAGTCAAAGAGACCTTTCCTACAGCTTCTCAGCTAAGGATCCAGAGCATCTCTAGGAGCAACACAAACTGTATTCTCACATCTGCCTCCTTTTCTTCTTCATTCCTCTTTTACTCTTGTCCCCTGGGATCACACTCCTTCAATATGATGTTTAGCTTTATTTGGCTGTACTTTCTGTGAAACCCAGGCTTAGGTACTTTTATTCTGTTATAAACTTTTACAGCTATAAATTTTCTCCTGAGTGCCTCCATTAGTTGATTCTCAACACATTTTTAATGTGCAGATCTTTTTTGGAGGGATGGGGGAGTTCTAAGTCGTTCCCAATTTTTACTATTTTTTGTCATTGACCTAATTCTTTATATGTATTTATATTAATATATGTATGTATATATATATATAATCTCTAAATATAAATATATGTATTTATATTTAGAGATTTCAAAAGCTATCCTTTTGTTATTAATCTGTCTTAATTACATTGTGATTAGAGGGTGTGTTCTGTTAAGTACTGATTCTTTGAAATTGTATTTTATATTGATAGTTTTAATTCAAATCCATTACCACAGGGTTCTTTCTCACCTTGCATTTCAAATTCTCCCACAGTGAGAACATTGGTTCCAAACATATCAATATATTTACTTATTTGTTCTATCCTGCAATTATACACAAAATAGTTTCAGAATTATAACACTGGTTGCTTTACTAACAACAATTCTACTAAGTAAATTCAAGATTTTTTGCAGTTCTTTTGTCCTCAAGATGATTTCAACTTAGTCAGGTTATATTGTTTTCAAAAATTACTTGAATCAATTATTTTTTCTGTCGTGTTTTCTTATCGATTTTATATACAGTTAAATCAATTTGTGTCTGTATTCAATTTTAATTTTATTCCTTTTTAATTTTATTTTTGAATGCAGAAGACATTTTCATTGTTTAATAATAGAGGCCTTGTCTTGTTTTCAATAAGACACCTGATAAATTTTTTATAACTTCAGAGAAAGTTTCATCTGATAGAATCGTCCCAACTAAACAGTTTTAAAGTGTAGGTCAATGCAATTTTGGAGGAAGGTTTCTAGTGACAACCATAGAGCCTTGTCACATTGTAAAAACAATTGTCAATGCTCTCCCATTAGATGGTAAGCTCCTTTGGAACACGGACAATGTCTTTGAATCCCCAGAACCTAACAAATGGTCAACACGTAAAAGTTGTTTAATAAATCTTTATTGAATGAATGGAAGGAGGAACAAACAGGTGAGTATAAGGGAAGAATATCTCAGTGAGCTAAAATAGTGGGCTAACACCAACTAAATTAAGTTTATGAGAGCCAAATGAAGTGTAATTTTTATGTTATTAAATAAAAACAACACATGTACAAATGTATAGAATGTGGGATTCCTGGCTTAACGATAATATAAATAGACCTGAGCGATTTCATTGCTTCAGGATATTACTACTCAAAAATCCCAAAACCCTGGTAAAGTTTTAGACTTCATTAAAAAAGTATTTTTTATATTTGTACAAAATCCAGATAGTCACATTGCCTATTGCTCTGATCGGATGACACTTAAATGCTATATGCAGTTCCACGTTACATACTTTTCAAGTGGGACATTGATACAAAGGAAGGGTGTTTAGGAGGGTGAGCGTGAGCCTGAGGGGTCTGAAAACCACATCAAAGTACCAGGTGATGGAATGTACTGGGCAAACTTCTCTTGGAGAAGATTTTGAGAAGAAATAACAACTCTTCAAATTTGTGAGACATGGAGAAAAAAGATCAGTCATTCTGTGGGGCTTCAAATATCAGAGCTAAAACCAATTTGTGTAAAGTATAAAGTCTTTATTTATACTTTAGCCCAGTGTAAGGAAATACTTTCTGTTCAACTCTAAGAAAATATTTTCTTACCTCAAATTGGTGAGCTCCAAACATTGTGAGGTCCATGGCATTTGTCAAATACTAGCTGTGACGGACCATCTTTTAGGAATGTTAGAAGGAAATGCCCTACTTGGAGTTATTCCAAATGTACGTGAAGGAACTGTCCAACTGATTCCACACCCCAATCCTTTGGCTTAGTGTTGTCATTAAAGAACATTGTTGTTTTTTAATAATTGAATTTCTCTAATATTGAAGGAATATGTCCACATGTCGACAGATGTGATTTCTTTGTCATTCACCATGTGTCTCTAAACTGTTTATCAAATTTAGATCACAGAATGCCAAGCCTTGATATCCTTCATATAAAAAGGGCTCCCTGATAAATCAATTTTTAAAATACTGCCTAATGCCCCACTCTGTGAGAATCACAATCTGGACGTATTAGAGGGTGTGAGAAGAAAGTTAACTCAGCATTTCCTAAACTTAGTTGCCGGTGAAATACTACTTTTTTTTTTTTTTTAACACAATAAGTATCTTTTCTTCCAAGGTTCCTGCTTTCCTTTTTTCTGTTTCCACTCTCTGAGGTCATCCTCATTTAATGCTGTTTCTGCAAGGCTGCAGCCTCAAACACAATTTCCCAAATGGACCACAAGATGGCTCTGCTTGTCTTACAAAACAAGGCTGCGGGCGCTTTCCAAACTGCCACCAAGGGAGGATTTCGGTCCGTGCTACAAAAGGTGGTCGGGACTCAGGAAAACTGGGGTGTGCACGAGTTACTTTAGAAATATCACCTGACTCGGGTGAAGTTTTTAGAAGAATGTTGTAAAGGCCGGGGTGTTCTGGTTGTCCCTTCCAATTTTCCATTTTGAAGATAATTTTCTTCATGGATCAGTGAAGGATGAGACACATGCAATCTGGGAAGAGACTTTTCCTGCAAAGCCCCTGTTTCTAACTAATCATAGTTTCATTTCCTTTCAGATCTTTGAAAACAAAAGGAGGTTGAAGCAGTAAATCAGAGTTGTTGGCACTGAGCTCTTGTACATCTTAACCACTGTGCTTAACCCTCAGTGCTGCTGAATTCACTTGAATTAGCAGCAGGAGGAGTAATTCAATGGTGCTTCGACCCTGATTGCACCATTTTTCAAAGAATTGATTTTTTGCAGGTATATGCATTTTTAATAAATGGGGGAAATAATTATTGTCCTGAAGGCTAAGGAAGGGATATTTCTCACTGAGTTGAACGAGCTCATGCGAGGTGTGCTGTGGGTGGGCAAGAGGGTTAATGATTTCTAAGGGATCTCAGCATCCTCATGGTTGCCAATTCTGAGAAGATCTGTGTTCATTAGATGACACCATCAGATATCTTCAGAAAAATCACTATATCTCTTTATATCAGGCTTTTCTGTTACCCACGCTGTTCTTCTTTTTTAAGTCCTCTCTCAACTTCATTCATTCATTCGAAATATTTAGCACTCATTCTTGTAAAACACATATGCTAAGTGCTATCTGGAATTTGAAGCTGAATTTCCTTTCTACATGGAGGTTGGGTAGGGGCGAGATAGATAAATACATAAAAAGTAGCAAGTTGTGAGCCAAAGGTTCAACAAGACAGGGAATGAATGCTGAATATGGAACTTTCAGCCTATAGATTCTAAAGTAGGGCCCTGCATTCTGATGTGAAACAAATCTCTTTAAAATCGTTTTCCAGAAGATTTTAAAGAGAAACTTATCTGGGCTCAGTCACCATTTATCCTTTTAAATTGTCTACAAGTTCTCAAATAATTAGAGAGGGAAAAGAGGATGAGTGGTTATGTCACTGTTTATCCCCGGGGTTCCAAGAAGGATGACAAGCCAGTAATAATACCTGAAGAGGACATAGGCAGTGTAAGTGAATGAAGCGTAGGCTGCTATATTGGTTGGCCAAAGATGTTTCCTTGATGTTTCTACCCAACAGGATATAATATTTGATATATAAATATTTTGTCTTTTTCCAAATGGCATTTTATTCCAATATTTTTATTAGTAAAAATTTTTGTGCATATTATAGTACAAAGAATATGCATTTCGTCAACACCAAGATTCAACGGTTGCTAGCATTTTGCCATATTTGCTCTCTCTCTCTCTGTATGTATTCCCAAAATGTCTTTTAAAGATGCTTTCCCTCAGAGTAAGAACCAATTAAACCCCATGCATTGTATTGGTACATGCTACAACATGGATGAACTTCAACTACATTGTGCTAAGTAAAAGAAACTAAACACAAAAGACTGCATCTTGTATTATTTCATTTATATGAAATGTTCAGAGTAGGCAAATCTATAGAGACAGAAAATCGATTAGTAATTGCCTGGGGTTGGGGTAGGAAAGGAGATTAACTATAAACGGACACAAAGGATTTAATTGAGGTGATAAAAATATTCTAAAACTGTATTATGGCAATGGTTATACAACTTGGTAAAAATTATTGAAGTCTACACTTAAATGGGTGAATTTTATAATGTAAATTATACTTAAAGTAAAAAGAAAAGAAAGGTTTTTAGTCAACCTATTCTCCCCATCAACCCAGACCTACAGCCCTGTGTTTAGAGATACCCAGTGTACCCAATTTGGTGGGTCTTGGACCAAAATTGCCTTGTCTCTTACAGGTTTCTTTAGCTTTCTACTTTGTCAGGTCTGCCAAATTCGTTGTCACTTGTCCATTCATTTTCTAACATCTAAAACATTATTGACAACTTTTCTCAGCTGTCATTTCCACTGCAGCTTTGGATTCGTGCACTTTTTACTCTGAGTTCTAGCCATGGTTCTACTGGTCACGTCTGGGAGTTTTCAGAGCCCATCCCACATCCACTTTACTATTTGTGGAGTCTGCAATTGTTGGAGTTTCATAATGCATTCTCAGATCGGTTCAGCTCATAACAGCCTAGGAAATATTAGCTGCATGGTTTGCTCTGTGGCTAACCTCACTCAAATGAGTACGTACTTTTTGTCACAGTCTTACTGTAGCCAAAAGCCTATGTGCCATATTGAATACTTCTCCCAATCTCATCCTGGTTAATTCCCCCTTCCAGGTGGTTGGTTAGCGTGCGGTGCTGGTAGTACCAAGGTTGTGGGTTCAGTCCCCACATGGGCCACTGTGAGCTGCGCCCTCCTTAAAAAAAAAAATTCCCCCTTCCATCATAATAATCCACACACAATAATAAGCAAGGAGACATTACTGAGAGTGAAGCAGGGAGGTGACCTGCATCCCCAATTCAGACATATATGTTCTTTCAGGTCTCATTTGATATTTTCTTCTTGCGAGTACATATGATTTACCACACATACCTGCCCCTATGAGTACTGGAAATGCTGATGACTGTAACTGGTAGCTCCTGACATCTTGACTTCTGGGATAATTGCTAAATATGTAGGTGTCTTCCTAAAAGTTTTGCATCAATTGATAAGATAAATATTGGAATTACAAAGGCTTTAACTCAGATAGGGTAAAGGTAACTGAGCCCAGCTCTTAACTCTTGAACTATGCCATTAATTACAAAGAAAGCCGTATGAATATTTTAGCTACAAGATTTTTAAAAGAATGTGGATTGTCATCAGATGCTTTATATGGACATAATGTTAGAATGTTGTAAAAGGAACAAATATATGGTGATGGAAGGAGACCTGACTCTGGGTGGTGAACACACAATGGGATTTATAGATGATGTAATATAGAATTATACACCTGAAATCTATGTAACTTTACTAACAATTGTCACCCCAATAAACTTTAATTTAAAAAAAAAAAAGAATGTTGTAATAAGGGACACTAATGGAAAGTAAACACTGGCTATGGCAGATTTTATTCTATATCTCTGCCTTCTTGAATTGAGAGCTTTGAAACTTTTATCTCAATCTAAGTTTCCTGACATTTTCTCTTATTTAACCAAGTAATCTTGGTCAGCCATGTAACCAGGAATGATATTCAAATATATTCAAATGATATGAGGCAGGCTCTGAGCCATCAAAGGATGGTCCCCAAGCTTCCTGCTGTGCTAAACATTCATCCTTCCTTGGCAGATTGTGATGATATCCAGGAAGTCCTGGTGGGGCGTCTAGGATAGGTGGGGCAAGAGGAGAACTTAGGTGGCTTGGGGCAACAGCTATTTACTATTTGGTTTAGAATTATTTCTGTATTTTATCAACTGGTATGACTGCACTAGTCCATACTGTCTCCATATAACCTTTTTAAGGTTTCTGATCTGTAAAATGGGGATGATATCCACTCTGCCTGCCTCGCAGAGTTGTTGAATTCTGTACATAAATATTCTTTGAGCACAGTAAAGCCCTGTATAACCAAAATATGAGATTAGAGTTTGTTTTGTAGGTAAATGTGCTTCCTGTTCGGGAGGTAAGGAGATTTCCCAGCTAGTGGGGGTTCACAAAGAATGACTCTAATTTAAGGGTACCCCGTATTCCATCAAAACTGAGAATTGATATTGGATGATGGGGTTGTTGACCTACCAGAAGACAGCTTTCAACTACTGGCACCCGAGTATGGGGCACTATCATGAAGCTCTGAGAAGAGGGAAGTGGGAAACCCTCCAGGGGCTATTTTCCATTACTGTTCTTCACCTGCTCCCCAAAAGCATGCTTGGGGGTGAGTGGACAAGGGATGGAAAGAGGAGGAAAACTGTTTCAACTCTGACCCATCAGGGAGTTAATTGTTTTCTGGCAAAGGGAATATAATTAAAGTGTGTGGTTCATAATAGGTGCTCTGTATATATTTGACAATTAATGCTGCAGCAATGCTAATAGCAGAATTTAGGATTACATAAAATAGAACATAGCGCTCAGATTAGAGACAAGCAGAAAGCAACTAAATGATTAAAATGGAAGAGAAGCCATTGTTTTGGAGTAGGTAGTTAATGGCAGGCATGTTTCAGAGCATATAGCAATAAAGAGATGTCTTTATTATTATCTTTTTATTCATTTGATATAAAATTCTATGATACCTTATCAATATAAAGGAGGATTTTCTTCTCTTACATGTTACTGCCATCACCTCATCCTTCTAAAATACTTTCATAGCAATATTTAGTTAAATCAATATGCAGTGTTTTTCATAATATGTCTATATAAATATTGTTCTCCTTGAACCAGGCAAGGTTACTATAATTTTTTCCTTTATTGCACAACCTATTTTTGAAATTAGTAAGTGCCTCTCTCCCAATTTTTAGGCTTTTTTAGATATATATTATGGTTAATTTTCCAATATCTCCCAACAACCTCTCAATTTTCCATGAGGTCAGTCTTATCAGTTAACCTGTCAGTTTCTTTTTTAAATTTATTTTTTAATTAAATTTAAGGTGACATTGGTTAATAAAACTATATTGAAGTCAAATTCATAAAATCCTCTCTAAGACCAAGGTTCATAAATTTAGTATCTATGTTTCTTCACTGCAATGTATTATTTCAGGTCTTATATTTAGATCTTTGATCCATTTTGAATTAATTCAAGTGTATAAATTCTGTGGTACATCATCTGTATATTGCATTGTGTGTTCACCACCCAAAGTCAGATCTCCTTCCATCACCATATATTTGACCCCCTTTACCATTTTCTACCTCCCCTCCCCCCTTTTTCCTCTGGTAACCACTATACGTGCTGTTGTCTGTGTCTATGAGTTTTTGTTTGTCTTGTTCATTTGTTGCTTTCAGTTTTATATCCTGTTCTTTATATACAGTTTTAAATTGCTTTCAGTTTTATATCCTGTTTTTTTATATCCAGTTTTAAATATATATTTATATTCAGTTTTATATATATGAGTAAAATCATATGGTTCTTTACTTTTCCCATCTGTTTTATTTCACTTAATATGATATTCTCAAGATTCATCCATGTTGTTGCAAAATGACAGTACTTCATCTTCTCTTATGGCTGAATAGTATTCCATTGTGTATATATACCGCATTTTCTTTTTATTATTATTAAATTTATTGGGGTGACAATTGTTAGTAAATTTACATAGATTTCAGGTGTACAATTCTGTATTACATCATCTATAAATCCCACTGTGTGTTCACCACCCAGAGTCAGTTCTCCTTCCATCACCATATATTTGATCCCCCTTACCCTCATCACCCACCCCCCACCCCTTACCCTCTGGTAACCACTAAACTATTGTTTGTGTCTATGAGTTTTTGTTTCTCATTTGTTTGTCTTGTTCTTTTGTTATTTTTAGTTTATATACCACATATCAGTGAAATCATTGGGTTCTCTGCTTTTTCTGTCTGACTTATTTCACTTAGCATCATACTCTCAAGATCCATCCATGTTGTCAATACTATGTTCCAGTACTATGTTGAATACCAGTGGTGAGAGTGGGCATCCTGGTCTTGTTCTGATATTACAGTAAAAGTTTTTCATTTTTCACCACGGAGTATTTTATTAGCTGAGGGTTTGTTGTATATGGCCTTTATTATATTGAGATACTTTCTTTCTATACCCATTTTTTTATTTTATTTTATTTTATTTTTACATCCCTCACACCGTGAACCCACCTCCCCCCATCCACCACCACCCCGACCTCACACCGAGCCATCACATTATACACATAAAATTATAGTTGGCATTCATTAATGTCCAGCCTCTGGTGTACAATGCCATGACCAGGCATCCACAACATCCCTGAGGTGGTCTCCCAAACAGGACACATGTCCATCGGACACCCAACAAAATCCCCAAACACTATTGAATAAGTTCCCCAAAGTAATTCTCAAAAAACCCTGAGGCCATCCTGTGGTCACCAGCCGCCCCCCAATCCCTTCACCCTTCCCCCCATCCCCAGCCCCCTCCCCGCCGCCCATCTAACAACTCTCGGTTTTTTGTGTCCCCAAAACTGTTTCTGATTAGTTCATACACATATTCTTTTCTTTAGATTCTGCATATAAGTGAGATCATATGGTACTTGTCTTTCTCTTTCTGACTTATTTCACTTAACATAATGTTCTCTAGATCCATCCATGTTGTTGCAAATGATAAGATTTCTTTTTTCTTTATGGCTGCGTAATACTCCATTGTATAAATGTACCACAGTTTCTTAATCCAGTCATCGACCGATGGGCATTTCGGTTGTTTCCATATCTTGGCTATTGTGTAAAGTGCTGCAATAAACATAGGAGTGCATACAGATTTTTAAATTGGAGTTTTGGATTTCTCCGGGTAGATGCCTAGGAGTGGAATTACTGGATCATAGGGTAGTTCTATCTTCAGATTCCTGAGATACCCCCATACAGTTTTCCATAGTGGCTGCACTAATCTGCAATCCCACCAACAGTGCACTAGCGTTCCCTTTTCTCCACATCCCCGCCAGCATTTGTTGTTTGTTGATTTATTGATGATAGCCATTTTGACTGGGGTGAGGTGTCTGTACCCATTTTATTGAATGTTTTAATCACAAATGGATGTTATATCTTGTCAAATGCTTTTTCTGCATCTATTGATATGCTCATATGATTTGTATCCTTAATTTTGTTTATGTGATGTATCACATTGATGGATTTGCATATGTTGAACCTCCTTGCACCCCTGAAATGAACCCCAATTGATCATGATGTATAATCTTTTTAATGCATTTTTGTATTTGATTTGCTAATATTTTGTTTAGGATTTTTGCATCTGTATTTATCAGAAATATTGGTCTGTAGTTTTCTTTTTTGTGTGTTATTCTTGCCAGGTTTTGGTATCAGGGTAATATTGGCCTCATAAAGTAAGTTAGGAAGTATTGCTTCGAATCCAACTTTTTGGAGGAGTTTGAAAAGAATAGGTATTAAATCATCTTTGAATGTCTGATAGAATTCACTAGGGAAGAATCTGGTCCTGGACTTTTACTTTTGGGGAGGTTTTTGATGATTGTTTCAATATCCTTACTGTCTATTTAGGTTTTCCAATTCTTCTTGATTCAGTCTTGGAAGGTTGTATATTTCTAAGAACTAGTCCATTTCTTCTAGGTTATTAAATTTGGCCCCATATAGTCTTTCATAGTATTCTTGTTTGATGCTTTCTATTTCTGCAGTGTCTGTCATAACTTCTCCTCTTTCATTTCTCATTTTGCTTGAGTCTTTTCTCTTTTTTCCTTAGTGAGTCTAGCTGGGGCTTTGTCAATTTTATTAATCTTTTCAAAGAACCAGCTCTTTTTTGAATTAATAGTTTTCTATTGCCTTTTTGTTCTCCATTACGTTTAATTCTGCTTTAATTTTTATTCCTTCCCCTGCTTATTTTGGGCTTTGTTTGTTTTTCTTTTTCTAGTTTTTAAAGATGTAATATTAGGTTATTTGTTTGGGATTTTTTTCTTGTTTCTTGAGGTAGGCCTGTAATGATATAAACTTCCCCCTTATTACCACTTTTGCTGCATCCCAAAAGTTTTGATATGTTGTGTTGTCATTCTCATTTGTCCCTATGTATCTTTTGACCTCTTCTTTTATTTCTTCTTTGACCCAGTTACCCTTTATCACCATGTTGTTTAATCCCCACGTATTTGTGGTTTTTCCCACTTTCTTTTCACAGTTGATTTTCAAAGCATTATGGTCAGAGGATATGGTTGGTATGATTTCTTCTTAAATGTGTTGAGGCTAGTTTTGTGTCCCAACATATGGTCTATTCTTGAAAATGTCCTATACGCACTATGGAAGAATGTATAGTCTGGTGCTCTTGGATGAAAGGTTCTGTAAATGTTGATTATGCCCATTTGGTCTAATGTGTCATTTAAAGCTGATATTTCTTTATTGATTTTCTGTTTGGACAATCTATCCATAGCTATCAATGGGGTATTTATGTCCCCCACTATAATTATGTTTATGGCTGATAATTATTCTTTTTCAATAGTTTGAATATTTAATTCCACTCCCTTCTAGCTTGTAGAGTTTATGCTGAAAAATCCGATGATAATCTAATGGGATTTCCTTTATAGGTTACTGTCTTTTCTCTGGCTGCCTTTCTTTGTCATTAATTTTTAACAGTTTTAATATAATGTGCCTCAGAGAAGGCCTTTTGGGCTGTATCTCTGCACAAGTAACCCGTGTGTCAAGGTTTACCAGACTTAACAATTAAAAATACAAGATGCCTAGTTACATGTAAATTATTAGTAAATGCCTATGCAATGTACACTGAGATAAAAGAAAAATATTGCATAGAACATACTTAAAAATTATTTATCTGAAATATCAAGTATCTAAATTACATGCTTCCTTATATTTCCATGAAGATTTGGCTCTCCTTAATGAATCCTTGTTTTGTAGAATTTGCTTATAAAATTCCTTACAGTAACAGTCCAAGTTCCATTGCATATTAACATAGCTTCTACAATGGTCATATTCAACTCATTTCATTCTTTTGTCTATTGAACATCCATTAGTGAGCAAACACACTCAACATTAGTGTTATGTTGAGTACATGCTCAGTAAACTGGTATATAAAGTTAACAACTCTGAGGATTGCTCTTCAAATTTGATTTGTTGAAACACATAATACCATCTTTCATGGTGTAAGTTGTTTTTGCATTCTTCAGGATTGCATTGCACCTTTTGATCGATGACTTTTAAAAATATCCACTGAGCCCCACTTGCCGTCTGCAGTCCAGACTGTGACTGTGACCCCAGGCTGTTCATAGCCTATGAAGGCAGAAACTCTCCTGATGTCTTCCAGTAATGACCATGTTTTTATTCCAGTGTCACAAAGAAACACCAGTAGTCTCCCTGGGATGATCTCCAATGACCTGTAGACATTTCTGAAGGAACCGTGTTAAGTTTTCATAATATCTGCTATCGAGTAAAAGTGAAGAGTGACTTTCTACTTGGTCAAAAAAGAGTTGAGAAAGAAATACTAATGAATATTAATGGAATCAGAAGACCTGGCCTCAAGGCCATTCTGAAATCCACAGGCGGAGGCAAATGGTTGTTAGATGTCTTAGTTGCAAGGCAAGATCCACAGGGATTATCTGGAGATGTTTTGATAAATGGAGCGCCTCAACCTGCCAATTTCAAATGTAACTCAGGTTATGTGGTACAAGATGATGTTGTGATGAGAGCGCTGACGGTGAGAGAAAATATACAGTTCTCAGAGCTCTTTGGCTTCCAACAACTATGATGAATCATGAAAAAACAGATAAACATGGTCGTTCAAGAGTTAGGTCTGGCTGAAGTGGAGGATTGCAAGGTTGGAACTTAGTTTATCCTTGGTGTGTCTAGAGGAGAAAGAAAAAGGACTAGTATTGGAATGGAACTTTTTACTGATACATCCATCTTGTGCCTAAATGAGCCTACAACCAGCTTTGACTCGAGCGTAGCAAATGTTGTCCTTTTGATCCTGAAGAAGATGTCTAAACAGGGATGAACCATCATCTGCTCCATTCATAACCCTCATTTTTCCATCTCCAAGTTGTTTGATAGCCTTACCTTGTTGGCCTCAGGAAGAGTAATGTTCCATGCATGGCCTTGCTCAGGAGACCGTGGGGTACTTTGCATCAGCTGGTCACCACTGTGAGCCCTATAATAACCCTGCAGACTTCCTGGATATCATTAATGAAGGCTCCTCTGCTGTGATATTAAACAGAGAGAATGAAGATGAGGAAGCCAACGAGATGGAAGAGCCTTCAAAGAGAGGTAAGCCACTCAGAAAAATTAGCATTTATGTCAACTCCACCTTCTTCAGAGAAATGAAATTTGAGTTAGATCAACTCTCAGGGGTTCAGAAAAAGAAGAGTGTAGCCTTTAAGATCACCTATGCCACCTCCTTTTGCATCAACTCAAATGGCTTGCCAAGTGTTCATTCAAAACCTACTAGATGATCACCAGTCCTCTATAGCTCAGATAATTGTAACAGTCTTCCTGGGACTGGTTATAGGTGCCTTTTCCTATTATCTAAAAAGTGACCCTCCCTACAGTAATCCAGAATAGAGGTGGGGTGCTCTTCTCCTGATGACCAACCAGTGTTTCAGCAATATATCATCCATGGAGCTCTTTGTGGTCAAGAAGAAGCTCTTTATCCATGGATATATCAATGGATACTACAGAGTTGTCATCTTATTTCTTTGGAAAACTGTTGTTTGATTTACTACCCAGGAGGATGTTACCAAGTATTATATTTATTTGTATACTATGCTTCTTGTCAGGATTGAAACCAGTGGTAGAGGCCTTCTTCATTGTGATGTTTATTCTTAGGATGGTGGCTTATTTGGCCACTTTTATGGCACTGGCCTTAATAGCAGGTCAGAGTACGGTATCCATAGCAACACTTTCCATGACCATCTATTTTGTGTTTATGATGATCTTTTCAGGGCTGTTGGTCAATCTCAGAACCATTGTGCCTTGGCTTTCGTGGTTTAATTAATTCAGCATACCTTGGTACGGCTATGCAGCTTTGCACGTAATGTATTTTTGGGACAGAACTTCTGACCAGGACTAAGTATAACAGCAAACAATACTTGTAGTTTTGTAATATGTACTGGCCAAGAATTCTTGATAAACCAGGGCATCTACCTCTCACCTTAGGGCCTGCGGAAGAAACACGTAGCCTTAGGCATGCATGACTAGGCATGCATGACAATCTTCCTTACAATTGCCTATCTAAAATTTTTATTCCTAAAAAAATTGTCTTAAATTTTCCATAATTTACATGATTTATCTACACATTTAAAAGGGAGCACCTTGATTCACATTTGAAAAAAAAAAAAGATGTGCACTGACAGAAAGAGAGCATTGTCATCAACTTTTATTTCTTTCTTTTTCAATATACCTTATGAAAATTTCACTTGCTCCCATGTGGAAGAGTACTTAGTAACACCATGTAGAAGAACAAAATTCTTTAAAGGATGAAACCATTTCAAAAGATAATCACTTCAAGTGGCGTAATAATTATCCACTTCAAGTAAGAATTTCTTTACCTGTTCATAGATAACGTTGTTCCTTTTAAGAACAGCCTTGACACTTAAAGGGATAAATATTTTGCCAATATTTCCTTTAATGCATTCAACAAATTCCTTTAAGCAATGGAGTTCTATAATAAAGCTGTTGGCTCTTTCAACATGCATAATCCTATTGCTAAAGAGATATTGAAAATTATGAACAAGAAATAAGTAGGCTTCACTCAGTGGATTATTGGATCCTTTTCTTCAGCATTTAACTATTATTTCAGAGCTTCAAATAAACCTACATTCTCACAACTGCCTTTGTAAAGAGAGCCAATGGGATTTTAAATACTAGAGAACTGAAGAACACCACGGAATGGCAACTGTGTCACGGGTATACAAGACCACCTCACACTCAGGAATTTGCTGAAATAACTCACGGGACTCAGTACATAGCTGTATTTATTACTAAATCTTATTACAGTGATATAGTAAGGATACATAGCCAGAGCATAAGGGGAAAAGATTCCAGTGTAGTGTGGAAGAATCAATGTGCAGGCTTCCTTATGCTTTCCTACTCCCCTGGGGATCACACATTCTGCACTCTTCCCCTTAGCAACATTTCTGCCAAGGCTGAGTAATATCCCACTGTACATACCCTGTTTCCCCAAAAATAGCTGTAATGCACTGGACAATCAGCTCTAATGTATCTTTTGGAGCAAAAATTAATATAAGACCAGGTTTTATATATTATATAATATAATATGATATATATTATAAGACCGAGTCTTATATGTATTATATAAGAACCGGTCTTATAGTAAAATAAGACAGGATCTTATATTAATTTTTGCTTCAAAAGATGCATTAGAGCTGATTGTTTGGCTAGGTCTTATTTTCGGGGAAACATGGTACTACTTCTTCTTTATCCATTCATCTGTTCAGAAACACCTGGTTTGCCTTCATATTGTGGCTCATGTAAATAATGTTGCAATGAACATATGGATGAGCATGTCCGCTCGAAGTAACATTTTGGGTTTGTTCAGATACATACCCAGATGTGGGATTACTAGGTCCTTGTTTTCCTTTTGTTGTAGTCTTTGGTTTAAAATCAATTTTGTCAGGTATAAGTATTGCTACCCCAGTGTTTTTTGTTGTTTGCTTCCATTTTCATGAAATATCTTTTTCCATCCCTTTACTTACAGTTTGCTCTGTGTGTGTCTTTTGATCTGAAGTGATTCTCTTATAGGCAGTATATGTAAGGATCTTGTTTTCTTATCCATTCAGCCACCCTCTGTCTTTTGATTGGAACATTTAATCCACTCACATTTATAGTTGATAGATATGTACTGTCGATAGATATGTAGTTATTGTTGTAGATATGTAGTTATTGCCATTTTGTTATTCATGTTTTTAATTTTTTTCCCCTTTGTCTTAAAGAAGTCCCTCTAACATTTCTTGTAATACTGGTTTGGTGGTGATAAACTAATTTAGCTTTTTATTATCTGGGAAGCTCTTTATCTGTCCTTTGATTCTAAATGATAGGTTTGCTGTGTAGAGTAATATTGGTTGTAGGTCTTTCCTTTTCATAACTTTGAATATTTTCTGCCAGTCCTTTCTGGCCTGCAAAATTTCTGTTGAGAAATCAGCTGATAGTCTTATGGAAGCTCCTTTGTAGGTAACTGTTTTTCTCTTGCTGCTTTTAAGATTCTCTCTTTGTCTTTAATCTTTGACTTTTTAAAAAATTTAAAACAATTTTTTTTAAGTGTGTTTTTCCAGCACCCATTAGCTCCAAGTCAAGTAGTTGTTTCAATCTAGTTGTGGAGGGCGCAGCTCACACTGGTTCATGGGGGATGGAACCAGCAACCCTGGTGTTGCAAGCATTGTGCTCTAACCAACTGAGCTAACCAGCTGCTCCTAATCTTTGACATTTTAATTATAATGTGCCTTAGTGTGGGCCTGTTTGGGTTCATCTTGTTTGGGATGCTCTGTGCTTTCTGGGCTTGTATATCTATTTCCTCCACCAGGTTAGGGGAAGTTTTCAGTCATTATTTCTTCAAATAGGTTTTCAATCCCTTGCTCACTCTCTTCTCCTTCTGGTACCCCTATAATGTGAATGTTGGTACACTTGATATTGTCCCAGAGGCCATTTAAAGTGTCCTCATTTCAAAGCTGGCCACTGGGGGCGCCTACCCCAGGGCTATCTGGGAGGGGACTCATTGTAGATCAAGCTCAGCTGCAGCCAGTGCCCCACCTGATAGGAGCCACAAAGAAATCCACAGATGGCTACTCCCTGTGCTGTGCCCAGAAGTGCCTTGAGAGGCCAAGCTGCCAACCAAGGCCGGCTGCCTCTAGTGCCAGGCTTAGGGCTGCTCAGCCAGAGGTACAGGACATGCTCAAGCTAGATGCTGCTTGTCTGGGATTCAAAAACCTTTGAGAGACTCTAAGAGAGTCTGCAGCATGAGCCAAAGCAAGCAGTTTGTATGAAAAAGCCACTGGAAGCAGCTTGGGTGTGCTCCAAAATTAGGCATGGTGGGATATGGTCTTAAATCACCAGCGTATGGGAACAAATGGCATTAGCCAGCTTGACAGAGGTCAGATATGGCATCTTCCTGCATCTGCACTCAGAAAAGGGGAGGGCTCAAAAAGAAATAATGGCTTCGGCCAGCTTCTCCATCCAGGAGAAAGCTGCCTCTCCAGCCCCTGTCCTAAAGCCAGACAACTCAGTTCCCCACCATGTGTTCCTGAGGCCTCTCCAGCTGCTGCCCCAGTGCTGGAGCGCAGAGCCATTAATTCTGTTGGTGAGTAAATCTTTGCCTAGTCTTCTCTTTAAGAGGAGCACCTGGGAGTGTGGTCGCCCTAGTCTCACTCAGCCACAATCTCCACTGGTTATCACAGCCAGAAATTATGGGGACTTCTCTCCCCAGCACTGAGACCCTGGGTTGGGGAGGGCTTTGGACCCCTCACTTCTCCAGGGGTGACCTCTGCAGTCGAGATTTCCTCCCAATTTTTAATGGTTATGTGTGTGTGGAATCAGCCCATTCCAGGTCTCTGCCTCTCTTACCAGTCTCGAGGTGGCTTCTTCTGCACATCCTTAGTTGTAGGGCTTCAGTTCAGCAAGATTTTAGGTGATTCTGAATGATGGTTGTTTTGTAGTTTAGTTGTAATTTTGATGTGGTCATGTGTCGCGTCCCGCGCAACAAGGGCAGTGAGGGTGCGAGAAGGGGCGGTTTGGGTTAAGTTTTTAAGAAAGAAACAAACAGAGACAATGCAGTTAAATGTCTCAGAAGGCCAGGGGTCCCTCAGTCTCAGAGGACTGGAGCCCAGAATAAGGCTGACTGAACGTTTTTATTGATAGGTATACAAATACAAGAAAGTAACATTGTTTCTTACAAGGTCTGTGAGACTCATACATCATAGCAGAAAAATGTTTATTTCAATCACCCTTTGTCTGTAAACAGCCGAAGCACAAGGTCCCATGATGTCTTACCTAAGGTATGTACCTTCTCAGGGTCAAGTCTCTCATATTGTGACAGCTCCGTTGAAATAAGTGGAGAGAACTGATCTTTGTTGTCCTCATGACTTCTCTCACAAACAGGTGCAAGGGAAAAGCCAGAGCCGGCAACAGCTTTTCCCAGGCAGGGGGAAGGGGAGGCAAGGCCCCTTCCCATATTTGTCTAAGGCAGCTCATTGGGGGTCCCCACTCGGTTCCGCCTGGCTTAGGTTGTATCTCCCGTGAGATATCTTACCCGTCTTTGGCTGCAAACCATCTTTTGGGGACCAGACAGAGAGACATAAGGTGTAAACACAAGGATGGAACATAGTCCCAGAAAGGCAGAGTCTTACAGACTCTTCTTTCCTTCAGGAAAGACACAGGGGGACAGTTGGGTAGGCTGTTGTGCGACTACAGTCATGTGAGAAAGTAAGCACAGCGTTTACCTTCTGCACCATCTTCACCAGAAATCGAGAATTTTGGGGGTTTGTTTGAGTCAAAACTGATGACAATTGCCAGGAAGCAAGATCTCAAATTCTATGAAGAATGACAGTTTTGCAGTTTTTTTTATGCATTTAAAATTAAGTAGAGAATATAAGGAAGATTACATGAAGGTGCAGACTGGATTACAGCATGGTTAATGAGATTATATGCTCTTTTGGGAGTGGTTAGCTTATTTCAAAGGTGTGTTAACCAAGATGCAGAAAAACAGTGGACAGGGCTTGCTTAAGGCGAAAATAAACCTTTTACTAAAAAAGTTATATACCTGGGTGACTATCCACCACGACCTGTCCAGTTAGGTATTTATGATAAGATTACCCTGTGAGGTTAGTTTCCATAGAAACCCTTTTTCACCTGCAGTCCTAACATTTTGGGGACAGACTCTTGAAAATCTGATGAAAGGTAGACCCCAGGGACTCTCTTTCCTGGAGAATGTATACGCACACACATAAAATATATGCATTTTTGTTCCCCTGAAGCTGCTCATGTATTCAAGATTAAGCATTCACAGACAAGTTGTTCCCTTGCGATCACTGTCAGAGCTAACTTTTGATGGCCTTGCCATGTTCTCTGTGGGGTTGAGGGTAGGGAGTTTTCACGTCTCCTCTTGATAAGTCTGAAGAGCACAGACTTTTGTTTCTGAATCAGGGCTTCCAGGATCTTCAGGACGTGGTCAGGAAGGTGAAACAGACTTGCCAGCTAAGATTCACATCGTGAAAAAAGCTGAAATAGCCTCTCTCTGTCATCACTCATTCATTCATTCAAAAAATATTTACCAAATTTGTTTCAGTTATCTATTGGTGCATGACAAACTACCCTGAAACTTAATGACTTACAACAAGAACAATTATTTTTATCTCTCATGGTTCTGCCGGTGACTGGGCTCAGCTAGATGGTTTTCTCTTACGATTTCTCATGTGGTTGTAGTCACACTGTGGCTGGGGCTGGAGTCATCTTGAACATTTAGTGTCATGTTTACCCGTTGATATTAACAGAACCTCAGCTGGAGTTGCCAGCCGGGACCCCTATATGTGGCCCAGGCTTCCTTACAGCAGGGGGGCTAGGTGAAGAGGGTAAATAACCAAAGAGAGAGAAAGCGGGGTTCTATTACCTTTTGAGACAGCCTGGGGAGATATATGACACTCCTTGATGGCAGAAACATTAAATAATATGCAGACATGTTTTAAACCATCACAAACATTTTCTGCATGCCAACCACTGGACAAGGCACTCGGGACAGAGTGGTGAGTGATACAAACCCTGCCCTTATGGTCTAGTGGTGGAGAGAAACACTAATAGAATTACAGATATATACGCAATTATAAACTTTGATGGAGCGTGGAAGGTGAGTACAGAGAGCCATGAGAAATGATATCATACATTAATGTGACCTGGACCAGGGACACAAGGGAGAATTCTCTGAAGAGACATCAAACTGCTAGCACATCGTTGTTTAGGTCTCAAAATAGATCTCACATCTGTCCACTCCTCTCCGCTTCCGTCTCAACAGCCACCAGCATCTCTCCCCAGATCATTGCACCAGCCTCCTAAGGACTCCCATCTTCTACTCTTATCCTTCACAGTCCCTTTTCACAGCAGCCAGACTGATTAAAAAAAACAGATCAGGTTGCATGTTTGCATGGCTTTATTTAGTTATGGTTGACATACAACAACCTGCACATTTTTAAGTGTATAATTTGATACGTTTTGACATATGTATACACCCAGGAAGTCATCATAAGCCAAGATGATGAACATATCACACCCAAAATTTTCCTCATGACCCTTTGCCATCCACCCCTCCCTTCTTCACCTTCCACTCCCCAGGTGACCACTAATCTGCTTTCTGTCACTGTAGACTAGTTTGCATTTTCTAGAATTTTATATAAATTCAATCATTTAATATGTACTGTCTTTGTTATGGTTTAATGATTTCATTCTGTTATCAATAGTTTCTTCCTTTTTAGTGCTGAGTAATAGTCCTGTTTATGGACGTACAATAATTTATCCATTTGGGTTATTTCCATTTTTCAGCTATTACACATAAAGCTGCTATAGCATTCATGTCGAAATCTTTGTGTGGGCATATGCTTTCGTGTCTCTTGAGTAAATTGCCTGAGATTGAAATGGCGGGGTCATGTGGTTTAAGTTTAACTTTTTAAGAAATTGTGAAATATTTTCCAAAACAGTTGTACTACTTTACATTTCCACCCGAAGAGTCTTTTTTCATTTACTCTACATCCTCTTTGACACGAGGTGTGGTGATTTCTTTTTGAGTTTAGCCTTTGTAATAGATGTGTAGTGATACCTCACTATGGCTTTGTTTTGTGTTGCCCTGATAACTAATGGTGCTGAGTATCTTTTCATGCGCTTATTGTCAAGATCACACATACCCAAGACAAAGCCAAGGCATAAATGATTTGACTTGTAAAGATACAACCAGCCACTTTTCGATTTAGACAATTTATGTAGACAGTGAATAGGAGAGTAAGCCGAAGGTGCCAGCTGCCAGCTGCCCACGGTCCTTGTCCCATACAGAAAAAGGGATGACACTGAGACAAAAGGGGCCAGAGACAGCAACCTGAGATGTGGGAAACCCCTTGCGAAGGAGCCAGTTCTAGACTACGGCTAAGAGGTTTTTAGGTTCTGCAGCTCAGTTTTGAGGGGGGTAAGGCAGAAAGCCCATATCTGATCCGACCCAGGAGGAGATGAGAGACTGTCTCATGATAGCCTCCCAGGGGAGATTGTCTTAGCTCCTCAGAAACCTCCCATCCATTCCTATTCTGGGAGTATTACGGTAGGTAGAAAGAATAGGGCTGCAGGGAGAGAGGGCAAAGGAAGGGGAGGAAACAAAGGAAGGAGGAGATGATATCATTCTTAAGGTGCAGCTATGACTAATTATAATAGATTCGTAATACGATTAACATCGCGGGCAGAGAAAAATCTCTACCCCATGTGTCACCATGACAGTTCCGACAAAGCCTAAATAAGAACAAGGGAATCCCACCTCCCAATGGGAAGGAATGGTCAGTGGGGACCCACCCTGGGAATGTCTGCGACTCCACCCCTAGAACTTGAATATTTTGCACCCTCATTCGAATAAAATCCTAAGCCTCTCTTCTTCCATGCAGTTGCCCTCCTCCTGGCCTACCCATGCCCATTATATTGAGTGTTCTCTTGTTCTTTCCTTTAATATATCCACTCCTCTCTTGGCTTTGTTTGCGTTGATTATTCCTACATCCTGGAATTCCTTCCTGAGGCAATACAAGAACCCTTGTTCTCTGGTGACAGGAGGATCACGAGTCATTATGCCAAGATTCAAGTAGGCTGTGGTTCAAACCTTTGCCTGTGGGCTTCAGGGTGCCATGACAAATTCTACCACAACACCTAGTTACCATTTATGTATCTTCTTTGATGAAGTGTCTGCTCAAACCTTTGCCCAGTTTTAAAATTGCATTGTCTTATTGACCGTTTTATATTCTGTCTGTTTTAGAGTTCGTGTGTAAGAATTGTGTTGAATGTTATGTTTTGCAGATAATTTCTCCCAATTGGTGCCTTATCTTTACTTTCTGAATGGTATCTTTTGGACAGTTAAGGTTTTAAATTTTGATGAAGTTTAGCTTATTTTTTTTATTACTAGTGTTTTTTGTGACATACCTAAAAAAAAAATAAATCTATGCTAAAATCTACCCCTACCCTTTCTCTTAGAATTTATCTGCCCTTATCCTTTTTCCTTGAAAATTATTCCTTATTAAGTGAGAATGGGTAGTGATATATACCAAAGGCAATTTCGAAGCTTTTTCAGAAATAGATAGTAACAACCCATGAATATTTTTAAAAGGTAAATAATGAAATAATGTAGGTAAAATATTATTCCTCTTAGAAAATATAACTGACTCAACACAATATGACAGCATATTTTTCAGAGGTTTCTGCTTTCCTTTTACCCCAGCGCAGGGAGTTGAGATGCTAGACAGTTTCTGCCAGGAAGAATCTGAAATACAAGGACAGGTGCTCTGCTCTCTCCTCCCCAGTCTCCCAGCCTGTTGTATTCGGTAGTCTGCTTAGACTTCCATGAGTACGGAGGTGTTTGCAAGGAGATGCTGACACACCACATACGGCAAATCTGAAGACATGAGGAATTTCTTCTGGCTCCGGCATCATACTCAGTATGATGACGTGGGAGATGAGTCAGGGCAGGAAAAGCCATGCCCTATAGAAAAGTAACCCTGACAATTCCACTCTGGACTCGGGAATGGTGGGTGAGAGGGCAGTCCAACGTCTGGTTTATCAGAGTTTTTTGGAGCAATCCTCCTACTTCCTTTACTCTGAGTAGCAAACCCACTCTAAGATCATTGTCAGGGACAAAGTTCCTGGAATCTAGAAACTTTAGGCACAAAGCACCTTTTTCTCCCAATTCTTTGTCATTTATTGTAGGGATCTAGGTCTGCTTTCATCCTTATTCCTAAAAGAATGTATTATTTTAGAGTTGTTGAGGGACTTTGGGAAACCATGAGCTCATCCTTTCATTTTACAGATGAGGTCATTGAAGGTCAGAGAGAGGAGGGTCTTGCGCAGTGTCAGTAATGTTGACAATAATGGAACATAGGCGATATTGCTGCTTTGCCCCCCTTCCTCCTGCAGGCAGTTAGACCATAGTATATCAATGAGCACATGTCACAGATTGTCTGTAATAGTTTCCAGTCAAATATTCCATCTCACAATCAGACAACACTGTTAAATTGCTAGAACCTTAGACCCACAATATGATGCCCGACGTACAATCATTAAGACTTTATTACTTCGGTTCTAACAACAGTCATTGTTTCAAAAGAAAAAAAAGAATATTTTCTATCCTATTCTGAGTTATCTAGCCTTTTTCCCAAAGGACAAATGAAAAATAGGTTTAAAAGTAGGGAGGAGACAGAGCGCCTGCCAAAATCTCAAAGGGTAGTGTTACCGCTGGCATAAAGAACAGGGCCACAGGAAGAGAAGGGGCAGGAAGGGAAGGAGAAAGTGTGGGAAACAAAGGAAGGAGGAGGTAGATCATTCTCAAGAAAAGGTGCAGCTTCAGCTAATTGTAATAGACTATAATACTATAAACTTTGTGGACAGGGAAAAATTTTCACCCCCTGTATTCCATGACGGTTCCGACAAGGGCCAAGTAAAAACAAGGGAATCCCACCTTGTCACAGGAAGGAGTGGTCAGCAAGGACAGCAGAGACCCACCTTGGAAATGCCTATAGTACTACCACTAAAACTTGACTATTTCGCATTAATATCCTAAGGCTCTTTGTTCTCAGGTGGAGTTGCTCTTCTTCTAGGCCTGCCCACTTTCACACCATCTTGAGAGTGTACAGTCCTGTATCATTTCTTTTCATAAATCCACTGCTGGCTTGGCTTTGTTCACATGGGTTGTTCGTATGTTTTTTTTTAATTAAATTTATTGGAGTGACAATTGTTAGTAAATTTACATAGATTTCAGGAGTACAATTCTGTATTACATCATCTATAAATCCCATTGTGTGTTCACCACCCAGAGTCAGTTCTCCTTCCATCACCATATATTTGATCGTATGTTCTAATATGCCCTCCTGTGAGACGATGCAACTCTTGTTCTTCGGTAACATTAGGAGAGCAAGAAAACACATTTTAATTGTTTTGTAAGGGAAAAGGATTCTAAAGCAGGACAGTGGGACAACAGAAAGTCCATATATAAGTCAGAGATTTCAAAAGTGGTACCAGTTACCTCTTCTGCAATACTTCTCACCCACCCCAAGCAAGTAGAAAAGGTTCAACTCCCTTATAAACTTCAGGCCCCACTGCATATCATCATTAGACCCATCACTTGTACAACAGCTTGAATAGATAAAATGGGGAGCTCCATGCCTTTTTCACTTTAGTGTGAGTTATTCTAGCCTTATGCCAAAGGACAGTTGAGAGCCAGTTTTGTTAGGAAGAAGCAAGTGACCAAGATACTATAGAGCACTTGTAAGGAGAGTGAAAAAACATGGTAAGCGGCGCTTTATGGGAAGGTGGAAGATCAAAAACACAAGCTTTTCTTATTCCATAAAGAGACCCAGGGCAGTCCCTGCATAAGGTTCTACGCAAACCTAGAGATTTCCCTCCCTGCAGAGGGTGGCAGGTCCGAAAGCATAAACAATGAGGTCCCAGTGGGTCCATCCATCGTCAGGCATTTCAGAAGTGACACCAGGTAGTCCCATCCTGAGGGAAGAGGAAGCACAGACTCTCATGTACGTCAGGCCGGACCATTGGTGACTACACTCTCCCATGGGCATCAGCTTGGAAGAGGGGAAAGAAAAGGGGTGGGTGACTTTAAGGGTCCTTTTCACTTTAGTTCTCTCTGAGGACAGGTGAGAGTGAATTTTGATAGAGGAGTGAGAGACAGAACATGACGGCTCTGGCCACCTCAAAGAGGGTAGTGAAGAATGATACAGCATCAAAATGGGAGGCAGAGAAGCTGGAAAACAAGTAGTCAAACTTCATCAGCACCTCTGGAGCAGGCAGCAGGATAGCTCCTAGATCCTAGAGATGCCCTCTACTGAGAACATGGCATAGCTTTCAGGTTGCAGGATGAGAGCCTGTAATTCACTCATGAATCAGATTATTTCAGAAACCCTTCCCCCCAAGAATGAGAGAAAAGTGCAAGTCCCCAAGAGCCTCAGCCTACATTTCTGCCAGCCTATTATTCTCTCCCTTAGGAAGCAGCTTACATTGTGTGGGATCAGGGAGGGAGCCGTGGTCTTCACCTTAGTGAATTCTCTGACCTCTTAGAAAAATGACAACTCGGAGTTGGATTTGCACAGGTGAAGGAGAGAGAATAGCAAGAGAATGGCCACCTGGGAAGTAACTGCTAAGAAAGTAGTAAATAGTACTCCAGCAGTAATGGGTGAACAAGAGAACAAGTTTCTATATTTCATAACAAAGTCTAGAGCAAATCGTGGGATAAAAGAATCCAGATAACCCCCGAAATGCCTCCCATAGGAGAGGATGGCATGTCCCACAGCAGGGCAGGATGAGGACACAGTACATTTCTTCTATAAGGCAGAGGTTTCTGAAGAGACATCGCCTACCTTCACCCTAGAAAGGCGAAACAGCAGATCTTTGTACGCCTGTTGTGAGTTTGAGCCTCTGTTTCTTATAGGTTGCTTGGAGAGACATAGAGAGCTGTGTGAAATTGAGGCGGGGAGCTAAAGCTAGGTTAGAAGACGGGAGGCCACATCTCCATCCAAAGACTGATGGGGAGCCAGGGAACATTTCCCCATGTTCAAGCAAAAGGAGGAAAGATCAAACCAGGTACTGAATTCCAAAGTCAAATGAATCCTTTTGAAGGCATTTTCTGTGTTCTGACAGTTCATCCTGCCGATTTTTTGGTGTCAAAATGTTGTTTTTTTATAAAACAACCTGATAATACAAAGTTGCTTTGTTTTATAAATTTTAGTTAAAATGTTCTTACTATGTTAAATAAAAGGTTGTAAGCTTACATTAATTCTTTTTTATAATTTTAAAATTTCACTTGTCCATGAATGAACGCTAAGTCTGAGAGCAACCAGGGTTAGATCACAGTATCTTCAGTGGACTTTTAAAGTGATATCAAAAAATGGTCTGGGTGGGGGCAGGGAACACTTGACAACTTCTCCCATATCACCCCACATCTGCCCTTCCCTTTGTCTGTTGCCCTCCTGTGGCAAATGTTGTTACCCTTTCTGGGCACAGGATTGGTTTGGAAATATCTGCGGGTCCTTCGGACCTCTAGGGTGTCACCCAAGTAGACTCTCACTTCCTCCCCTCCCTTGCCACAATGAACTGTACCTCGTTTCTAAATTATTCCCCCAAACCTTCCCTATGTCACTATCCACAGTGAATATATTGAAGTAGACAGCTGCTGCCTAACATTTGTCCCCTTTCAGAGGGACAGTGGGCTGATAGGAGATTGAGATAAGAAGAAACAGGAACCAAGGGAAAGCGGGGAGCACTGACTGCCCAGAAGGAATGATTTCCTGATATAGAAGGGAACCCATCCTATCCTTCCCTGTACTTGTTTCCAGGGTTTGAGGAGCCCATCTAGGGAGTGATCAACTCCCAGCTGTGTTGGCACGCAAGCCAGGCTAAGGGCATTAAGGTGCCTTCAGATACCATCACCAGGAACAGGTTATACCAAGAGATTGCTAAGTAAAGAGTTACTGGTCTGAATGCCCAACTATACAACTGTGTTTCTCAAAAGTGCCTCCTTTAGGCACCCTCAGCCCTCCGCCAGTGCCTATATCTATACTCCAAACCCACATATGACACGAAATTGAACTTTCTCAGAAGACTGACTCTCATGAACACCTTCTTCACTCAGTCCCAACCCACTTCATGAAATTGATGGAGTTCTTCAAGGAAAACTCACAATAGCTCCCCATCCCCCAAGATTTTTCTCACAAGGAATGAAATCAGGGAAAACTGTTCACCCCACTAACAATTTCCACCCTAATAGAGTATTCCTAACCCTATACAAGAACCTCCAAGAGCAAGAGCTAGAGTTCTTGACCAAGGGTCCATACATATCCTCAGGAGTTTTAAGGGCCTGGAAATAGGGCTCAATATATATATGTATATATATATGTACACAGGTTCCCTTCTTTTCCTCGTTAGAGCACTTTCTATTACTTTGGGTTAAAACTGATTTTTATTTTCTTCTTTCTTTGTATTCACCATGTTTTTAAAAATTTCTGTCCCCTATTCTTCTTTATTCAGGAAAGACCAGACAATAGAATGGCCAAAAGAGAAGGTGCCAGAGTGGGGGTAGGTCTTTGTGGACCCCCCAACAGAGAGGCATAGAATCAGGAAAGGGAAGGAGGTAGCTTCTTTCCCTCTCCTGGTCTGTTTTTCTATGTAAAAGTGAGAGCTTGGGCCAGCCCAGTGGCTCAGGCGGTTAGAGCTCCATGCTCCTAACTCCGAAGGCTGCCGGTTCGATTCCCACATGGCCAGTGGGCTCTCAGCCACAAGGTTGACGGTTCAATTGCTCGAGTCCCGCAAGGGATGGTGGGCTCTGCCCCCTGCAACTAAGATTGAACACGGTACCTTGAGCTAAGCTGTCTCCCTGATGGCTCAGTTGGTTGGAGTGCGGGCTCTCAACCACAAGGTTGCCAGTTCGATTCCTCGACTCCCGCAAGGGATGGTGGGCTGCGCGCCCTGCAACTAGCAATGACAACTGGACCTGGAGCTGAGCTGCGTCCTCCATAACTAAGACTGAAAGGACAACAACTTGACTTGGAACAAAGTCCTGGAAGTACACACTGTTCCCCAATAAGGTCCTGTTTCCCTTCCCCAATAAAATCTTTAAAAAAAAAATAAGAGAGCTCAAGGCATCCACCACAAATCCCCCATTCCAGACTCTTACACAACAGGCCTAAAAGTCACCCTGATCATTCCCAAGGGGAATGTCAGCACATTCAGAGGTCTAACATTGCAACTGACACCTGGATCATTTCGTGTCCTGCCCAGACACATATCACCTAGAAAGATGAACTTAGGCCTCATTCTCGGGTGTGCGTTGTCTGTAGTCCTTCCACCTCTAACGCAGAGATACAAATAAGACCATCTTGGGAAAGCTCCTGCCCTCTAAGATCCTCTTAATTTAGTCCCAAGCCATCTACAAGCCAGAGTTGAGAAATTATACATTACCCCTCTCCTGCGATAGGGGGCTATATCCAGCCATAGTCTTGGTCAAAACAAAAAAATCTGAAGAAGCTGTATTTTTCACCTTTGTGAGAGTTATACAACTGCCTCCCAAAGGATAACCGAAGGTTGGTTTGAATAAGGGAGGAGGAGACAGAACATAAAGGTTCTGGGTGCCTAAGAGGAGATCTTAAAGAGATTAACTGCAGGGGAGTTGGGGAAGCCAGAAGACGAACAACCCAAACTTCAGAGATGTCTACAGCAGCCCCTGGGGAATGCTCCAAATACAAGCTATTAGGGACACCACCCCACAGAAGGCAGGTGCCAGAGCAGAGGGGATGAGGACCCTTCACACAAACTTCCCAATTCCCAGAGAACTCTCCCTTGGGACACAGGTTGCAAGAAAAATAGAAACCCATGGGTCTCTTGACTGTGGTGCTACTTATCTGGCCACTTATCCAAAGAACTTAAAGTAGACTTTGACAGATTAGAGCTGAGTGTCTTGACACCCAGGCACTGGGCTTGAGGAAGGAGGCAGCTAATAAAATGGAAGAGAGATCATAGGGGAGGCTAAAAGAGAGCAAAAAAACAACCTTGCACATTTCTTAAAGAGCTTGAGGGCAAGTCTTGGGGAAAGATTCTAACCCTACTCTAGGAACACAGTGTGGCCTATCCCAAAGCAGGTGTGTTGAGGACGCACAGTCCATCTGTATTTCAGAGATTCTAGAAATGCATCTATTCCCTCTCTCCATAGAAAAGGAGTGTGTAAAGCAGGGCGACATCCCTGCGGGCCAGTGCACTCTCCCTTGGGCAGTAGGCTGAATGTCAAAATGAGGAACTCTGGGTTTTTCTCACTTTGTTGTGATATACCTGGTCTCTTGCCAAAAAATACCTGACTTTTGGGTTTGATGAGGGAAGAGGACTCTTGTCCTGAAGGCACTTGTTGTCTAAAAGGAAGCCTTAAAAATGCCTCAGCATTGAAAAGGGACATGGGAAAAGTAGGAAATAAACTATCACACTTCACAGAAGCTCAAGAGAAAAAGACCCCTCTGTATATGCGGCTAAGATACCAAGAGCAGGAGAGGGTGGCGTGTCCCAAACCAGGCAGAATGAGAACCTCCCACAAATCAGAGAATTGGCATCAGCTACCCTCTCTTGAGGCAGGGGAAGACACCTCTTTGTAGACTCAGGCCTCTGTCCTTGTTTCTGAATCCTCTGGGGCAGCAGCTTGGTGAGGCAGCAACGGGGAAGGGTTCTATTTCACTTACTGGGAGTTACGTGGCCTCTTGCCCAAGGATGGCTGCGAACTTATGTGGACAGGGGGATTATATGAACCAGGAGCTTGGCACTGCAGAGGAGCCTGCTATGGAGAATGCTGACAGTTTCAGAAGGGGCAGAGGAGGAGCTGAAATACAACACCCAAACTTCATAGACTCTGGGGCTCATCTCTGGAAAAGTTCCAATGTAGGCCCTAGTGGTGCCAAACACAGCAGAGTGAGCACATTCCAAAACAGATGATACGTGGACCCATAATTTGGTGTTGAAATGTCTTATCAAGCTACAGGTGTGTGTGTGTGTGTGTGTGTGTGTGTGTGTGTGTGTATGTGTTGTTTAATCCCCTTAATAGATACTGATTCAGGAAAAGTGGAGGAAATCACATAATTTCTCCTACAACATATGTGAAGATACAGCAACCACTGACCCAACAGTCTTAAAATACCCAATTAACACTTTCAGGAGAACCAGAAACTTTAGGGTTCTGAATCTTTAGCTACTACTCACATCAATGGGCTCCCTGTCCCAGCAGAATCTCAACCAATAAGGCAGCAGTGGACCCAAATTTGGGGTAATTGAAATCAATCTCTCCCCAGTATACATACAGAACGCCTGGATCCCACCAAGCCTTGCTACCAACCACAGTCCAAGGGCAAGTTCATTAGCATTATCCCTGCGCTTCACAGGGTATCGCATAGTTCGCTAGCAGAGAATTTAAGAGCAAGGACCTAGTTTCATTCATCTATTTCCCTTGTTTCTAGCCTACTGCATGGCATCACTGGGCTCCCAATGTTTATTAAGAAATGAAGGGAGAAAGGGAGAGGAGGCAGTTGGGGAGCTTATGGAGCAAACATGCTTATGTCTAAACAACAAAAGGGAGTGAGGATACTGCCCAGTACTTTTTCCTCTTGAAGGACTCTTTCTGACACCAGCCCTTTTTTATTTCTTTTTCCGTCTCCCATTGACTAATTCTCTCTTTACTTTTGCTATCAGTAAATCTCTTCCTGTTGTTGCCTTATTTCTACCCCTATTTTGCCTTCTAGACATTTCTACTTTTCTCTTTTTCATTCTCTGCATAGCTTGTCTGTTTCTCTTATATATTTTTTTCTGTTTGGTCTCTTATTCTATCATCTATTAACCCTTTTCTGTACTCAGGAGAGCAAAGGGGGTGAAAGGGTAGCTCAAAGAAAAGGTTGGGCATCATCTAATAATTTCCCATAAAGGCAGGGCCCTTTATCCTTTTCCCCTTGCTTTGTCCCAGTGACTCAGAAATGATCATTCAAAGGTTGTCTCACCCCCATCTCCCTCTGGGCTCTTTTTGTTGCCCTTCAGATCTACCAGCTACCATCAATAAGGGAGCTAACCCTTTCAGGCACCACCCAGCTTTCTGTCCTCTACTGCACTACCTCGAAGAGGCAGTCCCATGTTCTATTCTTGAGTGGCAACAAAGGCCCATATTCTACAAAAGCCAAGACAACTCCATTTCTTTCCACAGTCTGCTTCCCCAGAAGCTGACATCTGAGAGTGCTACATGCCCACGTCTAGCCTTAGTTTCGAAGTTTCTAGGCAACTTTGTAAGTCACACCTAGAGGTTTCCCCTAATTAAAGGATAAATCCTAGGTTCAGCTTCCAAGTCTAGCTTCACCCTAAGATCAGCACAATAACTCCAAAGAGCCTTCCCAGGGCAGGGGCTATCTCCTTCATCTTTGATTCCAGCATGATCGGGAGGGCCTCGCCAACACAGGTTCTCTCTGTTTGAAAAATAAAATAATTTCCCTAAAGGCATTAAAACTTAAAGCTCTTTTGTCCAAAGCATTATAATGCACATAAAAGTTTGAGGAAAGAGCAGTTGCTTCCTGTACAGAATGAGGTAGGGAAGGCAGAGATTGTGGCTATTAGTCTTGGGTGGTAGAAAAGGCATGGCTTTATCTGCAGGCTTAGGCCGCACACTTTCAGCCTGCAATCAGTGAGAACCTAGGAAGGCCTGCGCATCTGAGTTCTGTGCATTTGACCTGGAGGAAAGTGCGCAAAAGGGCCTTTCCTCTTTTCAGAACCCTGGGTCTGTGTCTGGGAAGAGGATCCAAGCAGACGTGCAAAATGCCATCTACTGTCACCACTTGTCTGACACTATTCACCAATAACTCCTGATGATCAGGTTCTTTTCCTTGAAAAGAATTAATCTCCAATACTGTCCAAATTCTTCCAACTCTAGGAAGAAAATTGAACTGCTTTGTTTTCAGGAGAATTTCTGAAATGAGGCTTATGGGTTTAATTTTTGCATTTTTAGACTGCCACACGTTGATTTCACCAATTTTAAGTTCCCTTTCAGCATGGCCTGGGGCTTGGCGAGCCCCACAGAATCTTGCAGATGTAGGGAGGAATTGTATAAGCATTTCTTCAGTTTCAGCTCTGACCCTTGAGATTTAGCTCTTGTCATTTATTCTTGAAATTTCAGTGGCATTTGTATTTCCATCCTCTTCATATGAGCTTCTGTCTTAAAGAGACATCTATATTCTTCAGTCATTTTGCTCCTGGCTCTGAACTCCAACATGGAGATACTGTGTCTAGCCACACCAGGGTTATTTTCTAGTCAGTAGCTCCTATCAAGTTGGCTGAGTCTAAAACTTTGGCTGACCTTTTCTTAGATCCTGGCTTTTGGGAGTCTGTCCAGTTTTAACACTAGAGAGAATGTAAATGTGCTTTGATGGTGGGTTATTGGCGGGGGGGGGGCAACAAAATTTCTGTCTTTCCAAAAAAATAAGCCTTCTAAGTTTAATGGGCTATGACTGAGTAACTGAAATGTCATCATTATTCTAATTTCCCAAGGTTAAGCTCGTGCCCTTTAGCTAAAAGTGAACAAAAGGGTCAAAAAGGCAAATAAGAGTAGGTTTGGAGGCTAAACGAGGGAATAAAAAGGCTGAAGAGCAGTGGTTACACAAAGGGGTGCCCTAAAAGTGAGAGCGTACCTCACGTCTCATGCTCCTTGCCTCTCTGCTCCAATGCCCTACAGCTGTTTGCGAAACAGGACTCTCCCGGGAACGGCCCAGTGAAGACAGAGGGCCTGGTCAACAGCTCCTTCTAGACATATTTCTGTCGTCTATCTTTATTCTCTTCATGTCTCTCACCTTATCTCTGGCGCTGACCATCTCTGCTGGTGTCAACCCATTCCTTGTCCTCTTATGCTTCTCATCATTACTTACACTCTCTTCCTTCTCTGTTTGCCTTGCTCATTCTCAGTCTTGCTCTTGATCTCTCAACCTTTGCCATGACCAACGCCTATAAGAATAAAGGACAGCACGAGGAAGGAAATAATTTCTTTCTCATTTATGAATTGTCCTTTTGAGCTGGATTGATTCTGTAGCTGACGCTCCTTCCTCATTTCCTTTTGAGCTCCCACTAACTGGTTCAAAGTCCCCTCCAAATCCCATCATCGTGGAAGCTCTGCTATCTTCGGAAGTTGTAACCTTCATTTCTGCCCCTCAAAAAGGAATGTTCAGTTTCATCCTAGAAGGCTGTCACAACCCCTAGCTACTTAAAGTCTGGTTTCTTCACATACTTCTTTCTCCTTCCTCCCAGATCAATGCCATCTACCCCAACTCTTGTTTCAGGAGCCTCCTCCCCAACCCCACTTTAGCAGACTAACATCTCTGCTGATTCCCACAACCTACCCAGATGCAAAACAATTGCACGGTATAAAATATCCTGAAGGCCACATCAGATATTAGCCCTAAAAATGGACAATCTTCAGAGTGTTATTTAGTTCTCATACTAGCTGAACCCTAAGTCAAAATACTTTACCCTATTAGAAAGTAAAGTTAGTTGCTCCACTGGACAGGCAATTTTTGAGGCCCAAAACCATCCATTCTTTTATTCCTAATGCCTCACAATGAGCCCAGCACATGGTAAGTTCTACATAATTGATTGAAATGATTTCTCCAGGTACATAAGAAAAAAAACAAATCAAATTTCACCTTCTATAGTGTTTTATCTAGGTTTGGTGCTGCATGATCCAAAGCATAGAATGAGTGGGATTTGGTTATACAGTGAGAGGAGAGAAGGGGAAAGGGTGACTCCCTGACAAAAGATACTCATGGTTGCAGCAGAATGTGAGTTGGGCACAGACGCTCATTTTGATGATTCCCACTTCCATGTAGGAGTGGAGAAATCTGTGACCTGGAGACCCTTTAAAGGAACAAGAAGTACATCTTCCCCCAACAACTATAGTCAAGAGAGCTCCTTATTAGGGGGTGGAAAATTACCTCAATATTGAATTATACAAACCATCTGTCCTCCCTGTGGGCTATATTTGACATCTATTAAATTCAATCATATAGTTTGTACAAGTTGAATTTCTTTCACATAATTCTCTTTTCCGTAATAACGTTTGAGTTTGGGGGTTTAAGGCCACCACACACGGACCCTATTAACAGGCTTCATAGACTCACGACTCACTCTCTTCTCACTCCAGGATCCGATTCCCTTTCAGGCCACATCCTACACAGGAAAGTGTAGTTATAGTTCACGTTTTCAGTTACCAAGGTTTGTGAGTTTACAACTTGATGTCTTCTAGGGGGAATCCCCTTCACAATAGGGGTCTTTCAAAAAGTCAATTATCTTTACCATCCCCTTGAACCAAATGTAACTACAGTATTACACTGACATTTCTAGAAGACACCACTCCCTAAAGTCTGACAAAAGGTCAGAGATCAGAGTTGACACAGCTTCTTGACAAGTTTCCTGGTAGGCGCCATAAAATATTCCAGTGATGTTGCCAAGTTTTCCTATTAGGGTGTTTGGGCTTCTTGGCAGAGGTTCTGGGAGTAGTGGTTCATTTAGCAAGGACAACCCAGCCCCTCTAAGAGTTCACTTTTTCATTCATAAAGTTTCTTATGTATCGGAATACCTGCAACATGCTTCTCACTGAGCTTGGCAGTGGGCTTGGAAGAGGGCAAAGTGATGGAGCTAACGGTTCTCCCTGGTAGCCACCCATGGGACTCTCTTCTGCCTGAGGTGTTTCCAAAACCTGTTTCTTCTTTAGTTCACAATGTCTACAATGTTTCTTGACTCTCCAAACAACCCCAAATTTCTGTCTTGATTGACGTCTACCTGCCCTGTATTCCTTTATCTTTATTAAACTGTGGTAAAATACACACAATGTAAAAGTTACCATCACAATCAGTACATTCAGAATGTTGTACAACTATCACCATCCAGACCATTTTCACCACCCCAAAAGGAAACTGTACTCATTAAATCATCATTCCCCATCCTCCCCTGCTCCTCCCCACTCCCTCTACCCCCTGCAACCACTAATCTGCTTTCTGTCTTTATGAATTTTCTTATTCTAGATATTTCTTAAAAATTGAATCTTGCATTGAATATGATGTTTTATCATATTTTCTTTCAGTTAGCATAATATTTTCAAGGTTCATCCATGGCATAGCATTTGTCAGTACTTCATTTTTTATGACTAAATAGTTTTCTATTGTATGGATATATCACATTTTATCCATTCAACAATTGATGGAGATTTGGATTGTTTCCACTTTTCAGATATTGTGAATAGTGCTGCTATGAACAGTTGTGGACAAATTTTTGTTTGAACACCTCTTTTCAATTCTTGTAGGTTTAAATCTAGGAGTGAGATTGCTGAGTTATAATTCTATCTTTAACTTACTGAGAGTCTTCCGAACTGTTTTACACAGTGGCTACAGCATTGTGCAATCCCATAAGCAGTGTGTAAGGGTTCAAATTTCTATACATCCTCACCAACTTATTTTTCATTTTTTAATTATAGCCATCATAATCAGTGTGAAATTGTACTCCCTTGTGTTTTTTATTTGTATTTTCCTAATGACTAATGATGTTGAGCATCTTTTCATGTGCTTTTTGGCCACTTGTATATTTCCTTTGAAGAAATGTCTATTCAAGACCTTTGCCCCAAATATTTTTGTCTTTTTGTTGTTGAGTTGTAACAGCTCTTTACATATTTTGGGTAATAGACACTTGTCAGATATATGAGTTTAAAATTTCTTCTATTCTGTAGGTTGTCTTTTAACTTTCTTGATTGTGTCATTTGATGCATAAAAGTTTTGTATTTGATAAAGTCCAATTTATCTTTTTTTCTTTTATTGCTTGTGCTTTTGGTGTCATATCTAAGAAATCATTGGCAAATATAAAGGCATGAATATTTACCTCTATCTTCTATTCTGAGAGTTTCTTTATGGTTTTATCTCTTATGTTTAGATCATTGACACATTTTGAGTCAATTTTGTATATATATAGTGTGAGATAAGGGTCAAATGTCATTTTCATGTGGCTATGCAGTTGTTGGAAAGACTATTCTTTCCCCATTGAATGGTCTTGGCATCCTTGTCAAAACTCAATTGACCTTAAATTTATGGCTATATTTCTGAAATCTCAATTCTGTTCCATTGGTCTGTTTGTCAATATTATTCCAGTATCACATTGTTTTGATTACTGTAGCTTTGTAGGAAGGTTTGAAATCAGGAAGTAAGTATTAGTCCTCCAACTTTGTTCTTCTATTTCAAGATTTTTTAGCTATTTGGGGCTCCTTGCAATTCCATATGAATTTTAGAATGAATTTTTTCATTCCTGCAAAAAAGATCATTGGGTTTTTAATAAGCATTGCTTTGAATTTGTGGATTGCTTTGGGTATTACTGCTGTCTTAATAATATTAATTCTTCAAATCCACGAACATGATGGATTTGTTAAATTTATTCCCAAGTATTTTACTATTCTTGATACTATTATAAATGACATTTTTAAATTAGTTTCCTCTTTGGATTGTTAATTGCTAGTGTATAGAAATACAACTGATTTTTGATTTTGTACCCTGCAATTTTGCTTAATTTATTTATGATCTCTAATAGTTTTGTTTTTGTAGATTCTTTTGGATTTTCTTTATATAGAATAGTGTCATCTGTCAGTAGAGAGAGTTTTATTTCTTCTTTTTCAATTTGGATGCCTATTATTTATTTATTTATTTATTTATTTATTTATTTTCTTGCATGATTGCTCTGGCTAGAACTTCCACTACAATGTGAATAATAGTGGTAAAAGTAAGCATCCTTGTCTTTTTCCTGATCTTTAGGGAAAATATTCCCATTTTTTTACTATTGTGTGTGATATTAGCTATGGGTTTTTCATAAATTCCTTTTATTATATCGAGGACATTTGCTTCTACAATTCCTAATTTTCTGATTTTTTTTTAATCACTAAAGAGTGTTGTATTTTATCAAATGTTTTTTCTGCATCAATTAAGATGACTATGTGTTTGTTTTCCCCCTTCATTCGATTAATGTGGTGTGTTACATTGATTTTTGTTTTTTAACAAAACTTTGCCATTCCTGGGATAAATCCCTATATCATGTTATTACTCTTTGCTATTCTATTTCTCATATCTATTTTTCCTATCTTATTCACTTCCTGATGTGTGTATATTATTTTTGTATCCATGTTTCTCCACATTTCTGTCACTGTTCTGTTTCTCTTTTATTACTTGTATGTTTTACTATTATTTTCTAAAATACTTTCCTTATATTTAACTGTCACAGACAGCTTAGAACAAAATTAGCAATGGAGGGCAGAGGAACTCATGAAGGAGGATACTAGTTGACCAATTATAGGGACAGAATCCACTAACTTAAGTCAAGACAAAGTCACAATGTTCATCTTTCCCATGGCCAATCCTTGTGGATCAACAATGCTGATCCTCCTGGAAACTTGTAAGATTCTTCCCTAGAAGAATCAGGAGAAGAGCTACCATCTTTAGGGTCTTGATACAGACCTCCGGGAGTCTTCTTGACCAAAGAGAACATGTCTACATGACAGCATTTTGGGAAGTTTAGAAGCATCAGGAAAGCCTCATTCCTTAAAAGAGCTAAACCAACCCCTGCTAATAATGCATTAGAGTATACCACTGGAGCTTTATTTTCTTAAGTGAAGGGACTGAACTTTCTTAGAAGTTAAAAACTCTCACAGGTGAAACATCAGCTCTTTTATAAAGGTAACAAGTTCTGAGAAGAAAGGGAGAAAGAACAGGAAAGCCAGGGGTATAAAGGAAGAGATTCTAAGAAATGGAAGGATACTGCACATAAGAATAAGTTAGGAAATCTGTAAAGACACTTCTCTATTGTACAAATGGGCCCAGGATGAATTCTGAGAAAAGGATCCAAAAGACAAAAGTTGCCTTCTGCAATCAGGATGTGAATTCCCTTTAAAGAAAGTAAATGTTCCAACTTGTCCAGGACAAGTGATGAGACACGAGTTTCAGAAGGAATACTAGAAACACCTCTTTTCAGCATGACTAACAATTCAGTTTCCAGATCCCAGCTAAGATACACTAAGGCTTTCCTGGTTTTCATCATCAGGGGAGGGAAGATAAAGTATTTTCAAGAATCTAAATTCTCACCTAAATGGCACCACCACTACTAATCCTTTCAACATAAACCCGTCAGTGGGTCATTTTCTGACTCTAATCCTAGGTCCCAATTTACACATCCTAGGTCCCCATAGATTTGACTCCTATAAAGAATCCATGTCCCTTATTTTTATTTTTCTAAAACCTAATCTTGGTCTCATCAGAAACTGTCAAATTCCAAAAGATTGTTTTGTCAGAGAAATACTAACCTCTAAACTAAATACATTAACTGTAAAAACTACCAGAGAGATCACATTTCAATAAAGTTTTCCTATTTGAAATTATCTTTAGCTCCTAATTTGCAGCCTTTCTTGTTGAATTTTAGGTGACTGAGCCATTTTTCTGCTAACAATTGGATCTGATCCCCAGGATGACATCAGTGATAAATGCCACAATGGCTCCATCTTTGCCCAGCCCCTATCAACCAGGGAAATAAACATTCATTCCTGCAGGGAGAGATGGGGAGACCAGAAGTGATCCCATGCTCATGTTGGATCTTTAGATAGGAATCTGGAGTGGCTGAATCCCTATGTTCTATGTTTAGGAGGTAAGCCACCTCCAGAGCTCATTATTATTAAAAAAAAGAAAGAAAAAAAGCTATTCATGAAGTCTTCAAGCTTGTCTACCTCAGTGTGATTTTTAGATCCCTTCAGATGATTGAGAATGGAGATGTAGAGGAAAGGGATAACCATGCGTACCTAAGAAGTGGGAAGAAGGTGCTGAATAAACCAGCAGGAGGGCACTGAAAGAATAAAGTCCCTCATTTCTCCAATCCTTATGCTGATGATACCAAGATGAGGCCCACAGTCATGCATGGCAGGCAGGCACTACTAAGGACCAGAGGAAGCCCTCTTGAAGGTAGCCAAGTCCAAGGCCTGTTTTAATCAGGTCATGGTGTGGGGACGGGTGTCAGGTTTCAGACGTGACACTAGGACTTTTCTCTATTTTAAGCCTAGTTAGAAACATTCCTGACAATCACCAAGCCTCATGTTCCCCACAGCAGAGCCACTCAGCAATACCTATCAAAATGGCGCCCAAAGTGAGGGCTAGATTTTAACTTTTTAGGCCATTCAAAATGGCTCCCAATGTGAGGGGCTAGATTTCAAGTTTTTAGTTTGGCTAGAGAGGAAGGCATGTGGAAAGTACATCAGCTAACACTCACCTAAAGCAACATAGCAGGCCTGAGACTATAATCATAGAAAGGCCTGTGTGCAAGGTTGGTCCTTGGTGGGCATCTAGAACCTAGGATTTTGAGAACTTGGATTTAGGTTTCCCACCACCCTAACTGATAAGAGTGGCTTCCAATGCTTAAACTGTTTGTACAAATAAAGTGGTTTGTGCTGAACATCTGCTTTCTTTTTGTGAGTCTGAGATTTTTGTGGACAGCAGGCTGAGGGTCTATATGACTAGCTCCCAACAAAACCCTAGACACTGAGTCTCCTACGAGCTTCTCTGGTAGACAACATTTCACATGTGGTGTCATAACTTATTGTTGGAGGAATTAAGCATGTTCTGTGTGACTCCACTGATAGAGGACTCCGCACTTTGTGCCCTGTACACATTCTCTTTTTGCTGATTTTGCTTTGTGTCCTTTTGCTGTAATAAATCACAGCCATGAGTATGGTTATATGCTGAGTCCTGGTGATAGGGTAGGTAGATAGAAATAAGCAGGAGAAGGAGAAATTTAGCTCTGATTAGAAAGCCACTTGCTGCAACTCCTACCTGGGTCAAGGCCCCTGGCAGCTGCCCAGCTGGACTCCAGACTCACGCATAAATCAAGGAGATATGTTGTTAGAATAAATACAAGAAATGCTTTGCTAAATGCCAGATGACATTTAAATGCCAGATGATATTTAAATGCCCTGGGGCGGGGGGAGAAAGAGCGATAAGAGAAGGGAGAAAGGGAGGCCATCCCACCCATAGATATAAAAGCCTTCACACAATGTAAGATGGGCTGATTCCCTCTCTTGGGTCACCCTGCTCCAAGTCTTGGAGTGTACTTAGTTTTACCGATAAACTTCTGCTGCCCATCCTGCACAAATTTCTGTTTATTGGATTCATTCCTTCAAGAAAACAAAGAGCCTCGGCTATCAAGGTCGTTTTCCTGGTAACGTTGATGGTTTCCAACTCATCAACCCGGGGATTGACTTGGGGACCCCCGATACACCACCTAGTGCTTCTTTTATTTCATTCTACTAGGTTTTATACCTAAAAACATTTTTTTGAGGGGGGAAGGAGAAGGGAAAAGAAAATGTTCTATCCTTCAATCTCAATGTGTGCCCCCACCTTGTCCCTTTCCATTTCTGCTCCATTCAGACACACTCCCGAAACTACTAACCTTTTCTCATATCCCCTTCTCTCAGAAATACAGAAAGAAACTCTTTCTAAAGAAGCCGACCAGCTATGACAGAGTTTTCTGGGGTATATTTTTTGCTCTAGAGACTATCTTCTAGTTGACAACAGCGCCCTTCCTATATGTTGGTTTCTGATACTGTGAGCCTTGATTTCTCAGTCTTTACTGCTTCTTTTCTTTAACCTCCCTCTTTTAAATTTGTTTTTCCCTTTCCCTCTGCTATAGTATCCATTTACATTTTTGTTTGTTCTGGAACTGGTTCCTGAAACTCTCTGACACAATCTCAGTACTTGAACATTTGTGTGTCTTCCTCTCTCACAGCTAAATACATTTCAAGGAAGTTCCCCCCCCACCCCCCCCCAGGGAAGCCTAGAGAAAGAAACCTCTGAGCACATGAGTAGAACTACTTGAACCATCTCTTTGTGAACAAAGACCAGCTTGTTGTTCTCTGCTGGGCCCCATGGGGTCAGGGATGATTATCAAGATAGTACCCACTTCTGTCAAAATCTGTACTCCAACCTGGCTGCCTGCAAGCTCTCCCACTTTCTATAAGGAGAGTGAACATTTTTAGGGAGTCTACATCTTGACCCAACTCACTAGAGCACACAGAGCAAGATCTCCATCCTTCAACCAAAATCATCAAGAAGTGGTTTCAAGCCCTGTGCCTGACCAATGACAAGGGCCAACTTTCGCAAAGGCCCACTATCTTGATCTAGCACTAGGAAACTCCATATCCTATCCTGGTTTCTTTTTACTGCTCCCTTTGGGTCTAGGTGATTGAGACATAACCACTGGTATTAAAACAAAACAATAACTACCTGCATTTCCATCTCCTACTCTAATTGATGCTACAAAGGCAGAGATAATACAATAACATGCATCCTGGGGCCTCAAGAAGTGTTTCCAGGGCTTTCAGAACAAGGTCCCAAGACTTCCTGGTAGGGTTTCCAAAGAGTTCAGACAGGGGCTGCCAGACTTCCTTTTCAAGGTTTCAGTTTTTTACGTTACAGTTTCAAGGAATTCCTTGCAGGAACTATAAGACTCAAGGGTGACAGGGCTCCTTGGCAGAAACCGCAGTTTATTCTGTGGGCCATTTAGAAGTTGCAGGCAGCAGCACATAGCAGTGTCTCCAAGGATTCAGAGGATAGCTGATTATTATTCATCAGGGAGGCTTCTAGAGGGTCCTATCAACCTATGCTTTCCTCAGCCACCTCCTTTCATTCATTCATTCAGCAAACATTTAGAGAGCATTTCCCATGTGCTAGGCACTGAGCTGGGTCAAACTTATGACACATAGCATGGACCTCAAAGAGCTCACAGACATGGCTGCTCCTAAGGTTCTCTTCCTAGTGGGTGCTGCCATCATCTATTCATGTCTTCAGCTCCCACAAGGCTCCTAGTCTACAAAGCCTTGGTTCCCTTCCAAGCTGAACAGCTCAGGGTTACTCTTTTAGTTCCATAGCTGGAGAGCAGCTACTGGTGTCATCTCTGTCAGCAGTTTTATTCCAAGCTCTTTTAAAGAGTTTACTACCACCACCTGTGGAGGGGCAAATCGCTATCACCCCACCAGCTACAATTCTTGAGCTTTCTGGCAACTTCTTTGGCTGTACTCTGAGGCAATAATAGGGCTCTTCAAAGAGCAAGAATCTGAAAGGGCCATTGCGCTCCAACACCAGCCACTTTCCATTGGCCTACTAGCCATACTTCCCACTACATTTTCAAATTTATTCCTAGGAATAAATTCCACAAGCCACAACTAAGGAGGAGCATATTCTCTTAATAAAACACACCATTACAGGGAGGAAGCCCCATCTGTCTTTAAGAGCCTTCCTCAGCCAGGATCTTTTCCCATACAGCTGAGATTCCAGCTTCATGCCTCTATTCAGGGGATTGACCCCTCCTGAAATGAAAATCCCCAGAATACTTCCAGCTCCCATCAGACTTTTTCACACTTGTGAGAGATCAGCTCCCATCAGTAAAAATAGGTGAGAATAGCTTTTGACATTTTGAAGAAAAAGAACAAGATTTCACCCAGCACATGAGAGGAAGAGGATGCTTGAAGGGGTGTGAAAAGGCCATACAATGAATTTCTCTATTCCATAGCTGGTCTGCAGGCTAACCCTGAAAAGAAGGTCCAAGCAAGTAGAGAGGTGATACCTACAATCAGGGCACACACCCTTAAAAAGGGGGAAGATGAAGGTGCCATACAGGCTTCCAGGGGGGTATGAGGTCATCTGTCCATTCGAAATATCTAGTACAGGTATGCCCTAAACCCACAGGGACACCCCTCTTTGCTCCTTTTTAATCTCTTGCCTCCAATCAACCAGAAAAGCCCCGATGGGGTCTTTGAAAGTATATGACATCACAAAATGCACCAGTGTATCGCTGGAAGAGACCACGCCCAGCAGAGGAATAACAATAGCAGCCACTATTGATAGCTATATAACAGCTCATTGCACAAGCATTTTACATATATTGAACTCATTGAACTTTCCCAATATCCCTATGAGGTAAGTAAGATAATTTCATTCTCATTTTACAGTTGAGGAAACTGAGAAACAGATTTTAAGTAACTTACCCAATGTCACACAGCTGGTAGAAGAGCAAGACTTGAAGTCTAGCTATAGACTCTGAGCTCTAACGCTTGCACCTCTCCCTGGTAACTGGGAATTTCTCTGACAAGACTTATGTCTCATCAGTTATTCTTCCTTTCAATTTTCTTCCATTGCTTTAGTTTAGCTGCTGAAGACCACCCTTGATCCCTTCAATCCTTCTGGGACAAAATTTTCTCCCACTTTGCCATCTCTGGCCCATTCAGTCAACCCCATTCTTACTTGGCCTTTACTCTGCCCCTCCCTCCCCAAACTTGAAGCCTTGCAAACATGATTCTCCCTTGCCTTGGAGCTGAGAATTGAGGCAGTGTCTGGTGGGACAGGAAAGCCCACCCACAAGGTCAGAAAGCCCATGTGTGGTCAGCAGTGTCTGAGCTTTTCTACCTGAATCTGCCCATGTCTTTGGCTTCCTGAGCGGGGCTCTCTGATACCCTCTCTCCCCTCACCTCTCACTCTTTGATTATATTGTCTTTCATTGCTCTTTTCTCTGCTATCACTTTCATGGCCTGTTGGTCTTCCCACCCCCACTCATTTTTCCACTTCTACTTTTTTGCTGTTCTATTTATTTGTTTTCCTCTGCCTTGTTTTCCTTTTTCTACAACATGTTCATCTCTGGACTATTTTTTCCTTAGTTTACTCTTTCTGGACGTATCTTACTGAACATGTGTCTGTGTCTGTTTTTATTGCCTATTTTTTTTTCTTTCAGGGGGCCCAAGAGGAGAGCAGGAGCTCATTACTCCAGGATAAAAACAAATCTATTCTCTTTTAACATGATTTACAGGCCTTTGTATCTGTCTCCAGCTTCAATTTTAATTCTTGTCTCTCCTGCCCTCCAACATGGTGGTGCAGCCATAGAAAACTTTACTTTTTCCTTAAATATGCTCTACCCTTCACAGGCACCATTACCTCTGCTGGAAAGACATGACCACCCTGAACACACTGCTCAGCTACCTCCCACTCATTCTTCAATCCTCAGATGTTCCTGCCTCTAGGAGGCATTTCCTGACTGGGCATCTCTCTTCTGAGGGCTTCCACTCTGTACTTCAGTGAGCACATGTATTGCATTAGCCTGTTTGTTTACATATCTCCCCCATTAGACTTAGCTTCTTGAAGGCAAAGATTTACTTCCAAACTTACTTCCTTTCAACAGAATACAGTACAAAGGCTGCTTCTGGCATCCTTCCTGACACACATCATTCTCTGAAATGTTGGTTCATTTCTGTTCAACTTGGGGATGCTACAAGATCTATTTCCTCCTTCAGATCTCAAAAGACTTTGATCCCTTGCGGGGTGTTTCTTCTGGGGCTTCTCGCATCAACCTCTATTTTTATAAATCACAGAAGAAAGTGAGGTTGGAGAGAGGTTTTGTGAAGTCCTTTTGACAACCACCTTGGTGGTTCTACTTATTGGGAGGAAACCTAGATGAAACCAATCACATCAATAACCCTTACTCACTGTTCTGTACCAATTGTGTTCATTCCTCCAAGGGAGGAACCATCCTCATTCTTTACCTCTCTCTCTCAGTTCCCTGAAAACAACATTTGTTGAAATGTTTCATTCATATATGTGTGTATATATGTATGTGTAGGTATATGTGTGTATACACATTATCTAGATGTATCTATAGATAGTTCTTATACATAGACAGGTTTCATACGTATATTTGTATATATATGTATATATATATATATGTATATATATATATACATATATAAATATATATATATGTATAGGATAGAGATGGGGTTATGACTTCTCTGACTTTTCTGACTTCATCTGAGAAGTTCTGAGAAAGGCTGAGTTCTGAGAGGACCCAAAACAGTTCTGAATTCCTCCAAATCTGAGCTGTGAAGTTTACATATTCTCATAAAGGAAAATGTCTCCGCTCATAGCTATAGCCAAAAAAACCCCAAAACAACAACAATAAAAATGACATCATTTCCTGGCAGAAGTGATACCCCAATACCCTGCCTATAAGTATCTGTTTATTGAATGAATATTTGAACATTGTCCAATCCAGTCACATTCCTTTATTTGCATGTTCCCCAACCCCGGAAAGGGAAACTGGAGCCACGGTATACATTGAAGTCTCTATTGCTGCCCCCACCACCAACCAGGGACTTAAGCAGGGCCACTCTGCCCTGGTCTCCCCGCTGGCAGTGGCAGCTTCCTGCCGCTACTCCCATACCACCGCTCCAGCAGCTGAGAGCTCAAAGTGCCATTTATTCTGGCACCGCAGGGTCCTGGCTGAGTTGTCCCACAGACCTTGCTGTGCTCCAAGCCTTGGCTTTCAGTAGCTCTCTTGAGGAACTTATGTCACATCTCATGAGCTAAGATTCCTTACTCCTTTACAGGATTTTCTTAGCTATTTTGGACATTTCTTTTCCCGCATGAATTCTAACTCCATCTTAGCTAATTTTGAAGCAACAAACAAAAGGCTTTATGAGGAGGTATTTTTAAATCTCCCACTATAATTGTATTTTTAAAATCAAGTTCTCCTTGCATAAGTAGTCGTGTTTTTTTTTTTTTTACGTGATATACTTAGCCACTGTATCACTAGGTGTATATAAATTTTGGACAATTTATTCAACCTAGGTCATAGTGATACTGCTATTTCTGCTTCCATATATATGTATATTTTCATTTGTCCATTTCTTTATTTTCAAACTTTTTGGAAGCATTTTAAGTGTATTTCTTGTTCAATACCATTTTTGTTTTATTTTGTTTTGTTTTTTTAAAGCACCTATATCACATAGTCTCTAAATAGGAAAAGTCAGACCACAATCCACATTTCAGAATAATTAAGGTGAGGGGCAGGTAAGCAAAGTGGGCTTGGACCTGAGAGTGAGACTCAAGGGGCCCCATCAAGTCCCTGTCTCCATGGACAGATTAGATCTGACAGTTCCCAGTTACTGATACACCAAACCCCACTTTTAAAGCAGAAGACGCCTTTTTCAGACTTGATGTGCCTGTTATCCAAACGCCTTAGACTAGGCCAGGGAAGGATTTGGAAGTAAGGAGATAAAATGGCTGCCCCAAAGCACCAGAGAGGAGGCTATATAAGAAGCGGGGAAATTTGCTGAAGGAAGTTGAGAGAATAACACTTGACGGAGGGGCCACTCTCCCTGATAAGGGAATTTCTTCGGGCAGGTACAGAAGCTCCCCAACACCGAAGCCTGTTGGGGCGCTGAAAAGAATGAGTGCTGTGGGCCTCAGCATTCACAAGGAGAAGGGTGAAAATGCAGAAGAGAAAGCGTACCCCTTGGGATCACAGCCGTGGGAGGGGCGATGGTGGAGGATACAGTGGACATGGAGGGTAGATGAGAGGGCCCTGCTGGGGAAGCAGGAGTTCAGGCAGAGGTCCAGGACGGACGGGGCTCCATGACTAGGCCTTCTGCTTTAGAGAATGTGGAATTGAGACAAAGGAGGAAAGGACTGCATCCCTGGGTCTTGCCGCTAATGTGTTTTGTCTCAGTGAAGAAGGGACTGGGGTAATCAGGTCAGCCTTGTATTGGGATGGACAGACCCTTTGCTCCTCAGCTGGCTGCTGCACATTTAGGAGGTTGGGCCAGATCCTAAGTGAGATCCTTTACCACAGCCCCCCGTCCCAGGGAAGATAGATTCCACCAGAGACCCAGGATACTAGACCCCAGAGTACACCTTAATGGACTGTGAGGGTCCGGGGCTGCAAAGGGCTCTTTGAACAGGAAAACATCCTGGCTCCACTGTCTCATACAGAGTCTACACGAAGGGGGATGCAGACGAGAATAAAACACACGCTAAAGGAGGTCATAGGCTCTGGGATCAGACAATAGTGAGAAGGCAGCGGGGAGGGCTTCTAGCTCCCACTAGTGAGCATCATGTATGACAGGCTCCACAATGTGTGGTAATTCTTAAAACAAGTCTCGTTATCACTCATTTAGAGATGAAAAGTCAGAGTCTCTGTATTTAGATAGCGTGTCCAGATTTACACACCTAATATGTGGGAGGGCATAAATGAAAGCTGGCCCTGTCTGATTTCAAAGCCTGCATCTTAACCTCTTGACTCTTCTGCATTATTCGTAATACTTTGGTAGCCTTAATTTGGAATTGGGCCTTACACTTAACAGTGAATGGGGAAGCAGCCAAGGATTAAACAACTAAAATATAGGGTGACTTTGTTACCATGCTGTCTGCTCCTAATTCACTTAGATTCTTCTTTTTCTTTTTTTAATTAAATTCATTGGGGTGACAAGGTTTAGTAAAATTACATAGGTTTCAAGTGTAGAATTCTATAATACATCATATGTATATCACATTGTGTGTTTACCACCCAGAGTCAGTTCACTTTCCATCTTACACACACACGAGTTTGCAAGGTGTGTTGGCTGGTCCCTCTCTTGGGAGATACAATGAATCATTCAGGTTTCTCTGTCCCCCAAACCATGGTCAGAATAGCCACTGACCTTTTCCATACCCTGCCCTGAGTTCCCCTCACCCTGCCCTAAGCTGCCAATGCCTCTTTCTCCTTTCTGTTAGAAACACGCTATGTGGGAAAAGCCTGTGAGTATGAGGAGGGGCCCCCATAGAGCAGACAGATATCCCTTAGACTGTCAAAGAGCTTCTTGGTCTGTTCTTCTCTGTTCCCACAGTCTCTTCATGTCTCTGGCCCTCTTTAAAGTGAAAATACTTTTGAAAATATATCTGCATTTTAGAAAATATAGATAGTAAAAAGGGAAATGGAAAACATTTCATCCTATCCCTCACAAGTAACCACTGTCCCCATTTTGGCATCTTTTTCTCCTTTTTCCCTGGGGAAGAATAAATGTAAGAAACAAAACTTGATTGTTGCCTTTGGTGTGTGTGGGGGGGGGTGAGGAGTGGAGGAGGTGGTGGTTATAAAACTATTAGAGTTTTGGTAAGAAACTTAAGTTGTGTCTGCTGTTTAAGCCACTGAAGTGTTCAAAAGACTCAATCACCCATGCTAACCTTGTGATTGTAATTTACGTGATATAGGAGATGTATAATAATTAAGCTCGTAGTCAAGGAGTAAGTGCTCAAATAAGAATGTTTTTTAAAATGGTATTTATTTAATGTATGAGTCAATAAACCAAGCACAAAGGACAATACGAAGTGGTGAGCACTGCTTTCCATGAGCAGAAGCCCTTTGGACCTGAAGGAACAGCAACATAAAGGATATGTAGTGACTGAGCACTGGGATAGGGAGATGAAGGAACAACATAGATAATGCCAGAAAGACTTCGGAGGGTCCAGACACATGTGATGTCTCAGGATGCTTCAAAGAGGGCTGCAAGGGAAGGTGGCAGGAAGGCCACCTTTGCTTCTCCCCAGAGAAGCTGGGAACAGGGGCAGGAATAAGCATGCAAGAGGGCCTCTGAGCGGAGTGAGGAGGGGAAGGGAGAGATTTCGTTTCCCGGGAAGACTGAGAGGTGATACGTGGGCGCCTGCCCTGCCGCAATGATCCGGAAAAGGCTGCGAGGGTTCAATCGATTCGGATTAAGAAAATGAGGCTGGAAGGGCTGGTGAGGGTAGGAGAAGGCTGCACAAGTCTGTCTCCCTGTGTCCAGTTTGGAGCTCATCTGGCACCTGGGAAGCCCACTCAGGGCAGTGTGACCGCGTGGGGAGATGGGTAGGAAGCTGTGTTTGGAAGACAACGACCGCAGCGGGACAGAGCCCCTTGGCTGCCAAGCAGTTGAACTTCCATAGGAAGGGCACACCAACGTCCGCACTGTGTAGCCCAGCTCGAGGAGAGGGCTCGGTGCACAGAATTCCACGGGCACAGAAGTGAATGGAGGCGGGGCCGCCAGGAAAGAGCTGTTGTTGGTGGCTGTCAGCCCAGACATTGGCCCGGCCACTGCGGGGAAGCGCTGTCATCCCTGGGCGGTGGCGCGCCTGCCCAGGTGCCCCGGGAAACCCCGCGCAGAAGGGCCCCTAACCGCCGTTGGAAGGCGTTGGCCACTCCCTACCCTGGCTTCCTTCAGTTAGGCTCCCTGCCCACCCAGGGGTGACAGGAGTCAAGGTTGACCAGGTGCCCTCACACTGCAGCAGGCCCCGTGGGAGGCTTTGTAGAGCTGAAGACCCCAACACCTACACTGTTGCTGAAGCCTTGAACTGTAGCAGAGCCATATATTCTTGTGGTGACAGTGGCCTTAGGGAAAAAAAATCTGTCTCCAGGATGATTAGGTCTGAGTAGCACAAGCCTTCTGAAATAATGCAACTGGCCTATGTAGTGGCCTTTGAGGAGACTCTAGAAAAATTTAAACCTTGTTGTAGGAAGGGGGGAATATACAGTGGATATTACACTGGGTGAAATTTGTAGTTACACCCATTGATACAATATACAGCTGCCAACTGGGCAGATAACTTCACTTTAACTCAAGGCTAAGGATTTTTATCCAGATTTTCTGATTAAAAGTGGGGAGCAATGCTGCTTCCTGCTCTTTGAGTGATCTCCTTAGGAGGCAAGTTATCAATTGAGCAAGGTCTACAACCAATTAGTGTTCCACGGACTCAGCTTCTGCTCCCTGCTCACAGATTCCTGTCACCACCAGACAAGCCTAGGTGTTTCTGCCATCCAAGACATACTGTTTTCTTTTTATTCCTTTCCTTTCCCTATCAAAACCCTCTCATTCTCTCTTCTCATTATACAACAATGTATCCCTTCATCCTTTTTACTAGGGAGGAGGAAAACTAATTCCCAAAATGACTTTTAAGTCACTTTGATGTCATTGGAGAAGTTACTTAACAGTTAAGTGTGCTGTTTCAAGGGACTGAACAAAAGAATATGGCCCTCAGTTGGTTTCCTCCCCAGTGGGAGAGTTCACTTCGTTCTCTAATTAGGGCAGGCCTTCTGGCTAATAGGTTAGGCTGCATGTGGGAGCTGCTTAAGGCCCCAAAGTTTAACTTGGCAAACGTTTGTGAGGGTCCTAAGTTGGAACCCTGAAATGATATTAGACTGAATCTGGGTGTGTGCTTACCAGAGTGGCTGGGCATTGTTGGAATGGGGGCCTGTTTCTCCAAAAGCCAAAGCCTCTAAAATGAAATAGAGACAAACTGGGGTGGTAGGAAAAGCTGCCTTTAAGGTCTTGTGATGGGGACACCACTAAAACAGCTCTTTTAAATTAGATTAAGCCTATATATGAACGTTCACATCCATGGTAATGGTAATTAGAGAAGACTTACCACGTTCGTTAGGGACCTGAAGGAAAAGAGGGTGGGACATCACTGGATGGTCATTCCTGACATAAGAGACATGTGTGGAATTAGAAGAAACTTTTTTTTTACCTGAATTAGTGCTATCTCTGTTAAGTGGGCCTGGAAGATAGAAACAATATTGCAGAGGTAACTAAACAGCAGTCCAAGTGTAATTTTAAGGGCTGTTAAGAAATTTGGCATCCAATCTTGAGATTGAATACCCTTCATCATTCAAGGTCTGGAGAGTGGTGTCAGAGCAGAGGAGCCTTTGGTTGATATTTACTGTTAGGCAGGTGGTCGCTGTAGAAGGCATCTCCACGGTCTGCTTAGATCCTCTTCCTAATAGGAAAGATACTAGATGTATAATGTCAGTTATGCGTCCAAGTTCTAAAACAGAAAAGTCTTTTTAAGTGACTTGCTTCTTTTATCTCTTAGCTCTCCCCTCCATTTTAGCATCACCAAAGTGCCTAAAGTTAGCATGAGCTATTTGTTCCCCAGCCTTGGGGTGCAAGGTGGGGCCTCTGCTGTCACTCAAAACAGAAGCTGGAGCAGCTGCCTCTTTGGAGCAGTGTGCTGAAACACAAAGCACTAGGTGTCTCCAGCTGGTATGAGGATACACGCTGTGGAAAGTGTCAGTTCCTAGGTTGATGGTAATTGGAAGAGCTTTTGAGGTGACTTTGAAGAAGCCAGATAATAGGTTAGAAAACACATGAATGGATATTTCTCATCCATCAGGATAAGGCGAGGGGGAAAGGAAACTAAGCACTATGTACTGCACCCGTGGGCCCTACCTCTGTGGGTCTTCAGATGATACTCTTCTTAATTGTCGCTTTACCTTTCACTTATCTTAGGTCTGTTTATTGTCACATTAAAGGAAAAATGGATGAGGCAGAGAAGGGATGACAAACTAGAGTAAACAAAGAAGAAACCAAGACGAGATTCTAGGCAGAGAATAAAAATGTGAGAGAAGTAAGGCTACAACAGCAAAGAAAGGGTAGATAGGAGATTTAGGTTTTGAAAAAGAAAAGATAAACGAACACTGAGAAAAGGGCCAAGGCTAAGAAGAGGGAGAAGGCAGTGGCGGAAACTTATAAGAAAACCTGCAAACCTTATAAGACAAAAAGAGGAAAGACTAAAGCTCTCTCTACTTTTCTTCTTTCCTCCTTCCTTCATACATGCCAAATACTAGCTATGTCCTGAGGATAAAAGATGAACAAGACTCATGTGTAATGGGAAGATAATATTATGGCTGACTCTAGGGTGTGGGGATGAGAAATGGGTTTCCAAGGACTGCCCTTTCTGTGTGTAAGGAAGGGACTGAGATAATGGAGACAGCCCCCAGAATGGGTTCTGAAGTTACCTTTGTGTTATTGGACTAAGGGTAGAAGACCAGCTGAGGTGTGTCGGCTAAGGATTCAAGCCTTCTTCATGGCTCCTCTTTGGGTAGTAACGAGGGTGGTGGTACAGGTACTCGACAGGGTCTGAACTGAGTCAGGGAGGGGGTGCTTCCTGTGTCCCCAGTGCCACACTCACAGGCAAGGTGGAGGGGTCATGTGATCACTTCTCCCTTCCCTGAAGTACCCCTGTGTTGCTGTGGGCTCTTCCCTCGGCCATCAAGCTATGTGGAAAGGGGTGGAAGTTGTGGGAAATTGGAAAATGAAAAAATGAAGAAGAAACACCCTTATCCCAAATTAACAAAAAAAGGAACTGAAGAAAAACATTTTGGTATCCAATGTATGGGTCCCTGAAATACAGGAAGCCCCAGGACCTGAGCACAAATACCCTTCTTATAGGAGAAGAGACCATGTTTAAGGGTGGGTGAAGGGTCTTTGCTGAGGCTGAGCGTGGGACAGAACAAAAAGCTTCTTGGTTTTCACCCTTTGGTAAGAGAAGCACTTTGGGGGAGGTGCTTTTGTGCAAGGTGTTGAAACACTTCCAAAGCCTTGCAGGTGCAAGGTATAGAGTTCCCAGGATGTGGCCTTTTTAAAGAGTCAAGTTTGGTTACATATTTAGGTTTGGGGTTGTAAAGCATTGGAGAATAGCTGTTGAGTTTCCAGAGTTTGAGAGGAAGATGGATAGTTTAGGACTATGTCTGGGGACTCTTTCCTATGTGGTCTGTTTTTAAGGTGTTCGCTGCTGTTGCATTGGGTAATTGGGAGGGCTTAAAAGAACCTGGGACTGAGTCACTGGCTAGAGAGAGATACTCTAACCTGTAGAGACAAAGCAAGGTAAAGGATATTGGCTCTATTTTTGTTATTTTAACCAAACGTTTTGAAGAGTGGTGTACCAGAGTCCTGTAATGATGGGCAGTGCTTTAAATTAGATAGATAACTTTAGTAAAACAATAGCACCACCAATTTTTCTCATTTGCCTGGGGCCATTGAAAACTTTTACAAAATTGCCACCCTCCTTGGATAGCATTTAATTTCCACTGACCTAGCTCAGTTCTATTGCTTTCGTAACAATGACATGAAGTCACAGAAGTTGCCCATGTTTGTTCTTTGAGCAAATGTACAGGGGAGAAGCTCTGGGTCATTAAGACAATGATCAAAAACTTTGTGGAGGTTCTGAAATCTCTGGCTTAGCAATTGATTTGGGATTCTCACCCTGCTTTCCCCGACTGGAGGTGTTCTCCACGATCATTTAGCAAATTTCCCAGCATCCTAATCTTTTATAAAGCTTGGAAGTTTGTTTTCTAGTTCTCATATTTCCCTTTTGGGTTATATTCTGCCTTTTCTAAGATATTTTTGACTGTCTTCCCAAATAACTTGCAGCTGTTTTTTTGGGGAAAGGCCAAATAATCCACAACTGATGGTGGAAAAAATGAAAACAAAAAAACACCCAAACTTTTAAACCTGTGTGTTTTCCTACTTTGGGCATGTGGTTTGGTTTTGTTTTCCTTTAAATTGTGTCTAGTTTCTAGACCCCAAAGCCTACAATTCTAATGACATACTTTCTGGTGTCCTCACCTGGGAGCAATGCTAGGGAGTGTAACCATAAAAAGCATGATGGGCTGCAGTCTCTCTAGTCTCTCATAGTCTCCTCACATTGGTTTTTCAATTTTAAAAAGAACTGCTTGTGAAAGGGCTTGCCATTGAGTTTCCCCTGGGTAGCTAGCAAGGACCCTGATTCCCAAACTGAAAGTATTAGATGTGAAGATGCTTTGAACAAGGAAAAAAAACCCTGTGTTCTAGTTCTAGCACTGACATTATTAGCCGTGTAACCATAAAAAGCATGATGGGCTGCAATCTCTCTCGTCTCTCATAGTCTCCTCATATTGGTTTTTGGCAAATCTCCAGATTTCTTTGAGTTGTGGTTTCCTCATGGGTAAAACTGGGATATTAATACCTACCTCACAGTGTTGTTTTGAGGATTAAATGTGCTCTGTAATCTGTCATACTATATAAATAATTGCAATTTTTCATTATGATTTAAGAGTTATTTTAAAATATTCCCTGGTCACATAGCAGATATGCTGACATTTCTACCATCAGATCAAGGGTTTTCACTGTGATGTCCAGCACAGTTAAATTGCTGGAGCAAAATTTTGTTTTTATGCAAATATTTTTGTGTGAAGAGGGTATATAGCTTTCGTCAGTTTCCTAAAGGGAGTTCATTATCCTAAAAAGTTAAAACCCAGTTCTTTAGAATTGGAAAGTTGCATTCAGTAACAGGAATTGCTTCTGTTCCCTTTTAACATGCCTTGAGTAGTTGCAATGTTTTTTAGATAGCAACTTTCTTAATGTGGCCCAATGATTGTACAAATCGTGTGAAATTGGGACTGAAAATCTTGGACATACTGTCACGGTGGCCCTTAGATTGTGACAATCTACAGTATGAATGTGTGGGTGTAAGATTAACTTTATGGCCCTATGAAAGCCACCTTACCTCAGAGTCTGTTACTTTATTTGTAAAGTGAGGGATTTGACCCTAAAGGTTTCCAAAGTTATTAGTTTGAATTCTCTAGGAAAGTGGAATCAAAGCTGGACTTGGACGGAACCCCAAGTTCTGTTCATTGTGGCAGAAATGAACCAGGCTTTCTGTAGGAGGAAAAAGTGGGAGGGTCAGAGTGAGGAGGAGGGGCAGAGGATCCAAGGAGCTCCATCCTTGATAAAGGTGAGAGACTCAAGCTTGCTGAGGTGAAGAGCCGGGGCTGGAAGAGAGCTGGTGGGCTCCTTCTGAAGATCCAAGACATTAATAGACAGGAGACTCAACCTCTGCCTTTCATCATGGAACTGACTTCAATGAGCGAATGTATCATCTTCCCTGAACTCACAGAACTTCCAGTTCTCACAGGAGCTAATGCCTGGAGTCTTCCTACTTTCCACAACAGGTGGTTTGGCTACTTCAGGAAAATGCTGCCCTACAAATGCCTCAAGATACAAGTAAGTCATAGGGATGATGAAGTTGTTTGGAGAGGTTAAGAGAACTTCGTATCTATACTTTAGGGTGGATTGGAATCTTCACCCCCCACATGAGGAATTTTAAGCATAAAATTTTTTTTTTTTTTTAGGAAACTATTATTGATACATTATCATTAACTAAAGTCCATAATTTACATTAAAGTTTGATACTGTGGGGTTTTATTTGTTTGTTGAAAAACTGTGTTGAGGCTCTTTGTGTATGTGTATAATGATTGGCATATCATATGGTAAGTGTATATTTAACTGCCAAAGAAACTACCAAACTGCTCTCCAAATTGGTGGTACTATTTTACATTCCCACCAGCAGTGTATGATGAGTGTTCTATTTTCACCAACACTTGCCATAGTCTTTTTAATTTTAGCCATTCTAATAGGTTTAGAGATGTCTTATTATGGCTTAAATTTGCAGTTCCCTATTGACTAGTGATGCTAAGCATCTTTTCTTCTGTTTGTCATACACATATTTTCTTTGGTAAAGGGTCTGTGCAAATTTCTTGTCCCCACACTATTTTTTATTATTAAGCTTTAAGAGTTCTGTTTATATTCTACATTTAAGCCCTTTATCAGCTATGTCATATGCAAATATTTTTCCCAGTATATGACTTATCTTTATATTTTATAGTGTTTTTTAAAGAGCAGAAATTTATGATTTTGGTAAAACCCAGTTTATCAATTTCTTTTACAGATTGTGTTTTTGGTGTGCTATCTAACAACAAAAAAAAAATCATTGCCTAACTCAAAGTCACAAAGTTTTTCTCTTGTTTTCATCCAGAAGTTTTGTAGTTTTAGATTTTACATTTAGGCCTATGATCCATTCTGGGTTAATTTTTGTATATGCCAAAAAATACTGTATATGGTACTTCAAAGTATGGCTCAAAGATAAATTATTTTGCATATGGATATCTGATCGTTCCAATACGATTTATTGTTTCCTCACTACTTTGCTACTCTTTCAAAGATCGTTTGTCCATATATGTGTGGTTCTATTTTTGGACTTTTTGTTGTGTTTTATTAATCTGTTGTTCTTTATGCCTGTGTCACACGATTTTGCTTATGGAGGTTTTTTAGTCTCTTGAAAGCAGGTTATATATTAGTCCTCTGATTTCTTTTTCAAAGCTGTTTTGCCTATTCTAGGTTTTTTGCATTTCTATATGAATTTTGGAATAAGTTTGTCAATTTTTGCAAAAATGCTTGCTGGGATTTTTATTAGGATTACATTGAATCTATAGCTCAATTTTAGAGAATTTCCATCTTAATACTGAGTCTGAACTATGGGCCATGACTAGCTCGCTGTGTAGTTAGATTTTTCTTCAGTTTTATAGTTTCAGTTACAGGACTTTCACATCTTTTGTCAGAGTTATCCTAATGCAGTTGTAAATCATATTAATTTCAGTTTCCAATTGTTTGTTGCTGGTATTTGCAAATACCATGGATTTTTGCATATTGGTCTTGTATCTTGTAAATTTGCTAAAGTCACTTATTAGTTCTAGATTTTTTGAAGACTCCATCAAATTTTCTATATAAACAATCCTATCATCTGTGAATAAAGACAGTTTTATTTTCTTTTTATTCTGGATGCATTTTCTTTATTCTTGACTTATTGCACTGGTGAGAAACTCCAATACAGTGTTGCATGGAAATGGTGAGAAGCAACAGATGTTTTTTTTTTCTTCTTCCTGAGCTAAGGAAGAATGCATTCAGTCTTCCATAATTAAATAAGATTTTAGCTATAGATTTTTATAGATGTCCTTTATCAGATTAAGGAGGGTCTCTTCTCTTACTAGTTTGCTGAGAATTTTTATTCAGGAATGAATGTTCAATTTTGTCAAATGTCAAATGCCTTTCTGCATCTTCTGAGATGATTATGTATTGTCGTTGTTTCTGTTTTGAAAAACAAACTAGCTTTGTGGAACAGGAAAAATGGGAACAGTCAAATTTTTAAGAATAATACACTTGTAATTCTCTAGAAGAGGGTTCAGTCAACTTTTTCTGTACATATTTTTTACAGTGAATGTTTCAGATAGTTAATATTTTAGGCTTTGTAGGACACAAAGTGTCACTTCTGTTTTTCGTAACATTCCTTTACCTTTAAATAATAAACTATTCTTACGCTCAAAAATTTTGGTCTGGCCACCTGAGCTAAAAATTGTTTTTATGTTGTTAGAGTTGGCTATATAGTTGTAAAAAGAAGCAGCAGCAGCCGCGACAAAAATGTATGTGGCCAGCAAAGTCCAAATTATCTATCACTGGCCTTTTACCAAAACCACATAAACTAAAAAATAACAACAACAAAAAAAAAACATTGCTCACCCCTTATTCTAGAATATTGTTACAAAATACTTCAAAAGGAACATTATATTTTCATGTACTGTATATGGCCAAGATTAAATTAACCCGATCATGGCAGCTTCTCCTCATCTATTGTACTACTCTCTAAACGGGGGCTTTTTTTGAAAAGAGTGTAATTATTAAAACATGTGGTATGAAGAAGCACCTGAGGATGTCAATTTCATTATTCAAGTAATTGATGGTAACTATGCTTAATTTCTCAGAGACTGGAAGACTTGGCTCCTTGGTTTGGAAGCAGTGCTGGCTGCGACTTGATTCTTCGGAACTAGACAAGGTGTGGTCTTGACTGGCTAGGTGTAATCTTTAAGTCCCCCCTCTAAATGTATTTAACTGACACTATATAGCAGTAGTTATATTTCTGGTATTATGCTAAGTGATTTATTCTCTGGGCCCATCTCTTTGTCTATAAAATGAGGATGATAATGATACTAATAGTACCTTCCTCATAAGGTTGCTTGAAGGGGTTACATGTGGCCAAGTAACCTATCTAAGACATTCATGGATTGGTGCAGCTAGAATCTGGTTTTTCAGCCTGTACCATGCTGTTTCCTGAGTACATTGTGTTCTCCTTTCTCAGCTTCTTCCCTTTCCCATTTCGTCGTCTTCCCCAGGTTTTCCAGGTTGCCACAATGACTTAGAAGTGAGATGTGAATGAAAAGTCCCATTTGACATCCCTTTTAGTGAACTACAAGATTTATGGCACTTTTTAAACAGTGTTCAATTTTAATTTGCAATGTAAAACAATGTTTTATTAATTTTCATTTAAATCTTGATTTAAGATCTCTTCAAGAATTCAAAACTTTATGAGTGAGGAGGGCCAGAATGTTTTAGAAAGGAAGAGAGAGACAAGAGTATAAAACTAAAGAAACGAAGAATTAGGAAACCTTCCCCCCTTTTCTTTTCCTCTGATTTGAAATTTGGAGGTCGTCCAAGCGCTTTCCCTACTTGAGCTTCATTTGGATGGACTTGAACCAGTTTGTCTTTTTCCAAATGAACCTCTCAAGGGTAACCATTAACTGCATGTTAATCATGACACTGACGGCTTTTAAAGGTCAAGAAACAAAATAACCAAAATCAAAATGACATTGTAAACTACCTCCCCAAATTTATTTAATATGCACATCACCAGGGACACTGCCTTTCTTCCTAGGGAATGGGCAAGTCTGTCTCTGTCCAACGCTCAGTTCCACACAGACCCACACTGCTGACTCCCTCTTGTGGCCAGTTCCAATGACTTGGTTCTCCCTCCCATAGGCTCCTGGTTCTTGGTTTTCCCCTTTCTACATAAATGCACTGCTTTCTTATTACACCCCTAGTTGTATGGCTTTACATATATACCAGTTAAGTAGTGTGGGTCTCTTTTTGCCTGGCAAGAGGCCCATTGTTTGACATACAAGTTCACCAGGGAAAACTACACTGTTATCAGTTATAGCCTTTTCACTTTTACTTGAGCTTCCAGGGAACTCATCATCATCATGTGCCCTGTGGAGTGTCTAAAGCCTTTTTCTTTTTCCCAGATTTATCCTTCCCCAAGTACCCGGGTTCTGAAGTGGCAACTTTAAATACATTAACTCCATATAAAAGCTCTATCTTGGTGTTTTCAGCTATTGATTACTCCAATTTATCATCTACTTAAAGTAGCTTTAGTTCTAGCTCTCATTGGATGTATCTTTCTTAAGGGAGAGGTGTTCTACTTTAGAAGTAACACATCTTCATTTTGGTAAATCTACAAAATATAAAGAGAGAAAGATTATAACCATCTGTAATCCAATCATCAAGATTCAACTTGCTGGAAACATTTTGATGGATATTCCCACAGTGTTTGTCATATACGAGTATATATTTTTTTCCAGAAATGGGATCACTTAGTACAATCCTGCCTTTTAGACTTTTTTCTTTTAATTTTTCTGAGCTTATACTCTTCCACAACATTGATTTTAATGATGACTCACAAAGGTATGCTTTAATTTATTAAATGTGATATTGTCTGCAGGTCTCATTCCAGGAGGATATTCGTGTAGAAGAGGAGTGGACACCGACTAGAGACACTGAGAACAAGGACCCCATGATATGGTGTTTAGCTGTCTCTTGATGGGGAGGGCAAATGTGCTTTTGTGGTCAAGTGTGAGATAGACGGGTTCTGTAATGTGGAGATTTGTTTGAAATTGTGCATTTCCACTCATGCAACAAATGGTGCCATTATATACCTAGTACCAAGGTATACAACCTTTTTGAGGTGTCTTCTGTCTCACAATGTAGGTACTTCAAAGTGATACTAGAGTATTATAATAAAGTGTACTTTTGAGGACATATGAACTGAGAAAGCATTTATTTGTATGAAATATCTTTCAAAGACAATACAAACTGACTATTATGAGTTCTTTTTGTAGTAGATAAGGATTTCTTCATACTACTTGGAATGAAAAAATGTCATATTATTTGGAGCCCTTACTTGTAAAGAACAGCAAGAAGTATTCTATATTAACCATTGGAGGGTCTTTCACTATTTAGACTGTACCAGGACCCCAAGTCTGAACTCTAAGAAAAGGATCAGGGGATGTGGGGATGTGGGTAGCTTTGTTGTTTAGTCTATTGGTTTGCTTTGAAGATGCACCTTTCCAGGCCCTAAAATTTTAAATTCACGCAACAACACTGGCAGCTCCACTCACCTTCTGCTCTCAATAGTTAGTTAATGTGCGTGGTACATAGATTCCCCCTGGGACCATGATGCTGTCTCCTTTCCAAGGTGCCTCTGCCTTGGGAGTGCCAAATGTGAGTAGAGTGATAACATCAGCCACTATCTGAAATGGAAATCTCAATCATTCCAGTGGATCTGGAATCCATCTTGTATTTAAGACATTTCATCCTTAGAGCCTTGTTGGGTCTCAGTCATCCAATCAAACACAGTGGGGAAGAAAGGGGTTCTTCAAACTAGCTTCTCCCCACCTGGTTTGAAACATACAAATGATGTCAACTTTCAGCTGTGAGCAGGAAAATATGACTCCAGACAAATGTCTGACTGCAGTTCTACAAAGAAAGGGAGCCTTTCAAAGTGAAGTAAGTTTGCTGTAGCCAGCCTAGCCCCCGGTGATTAGGCTTTGGGAACTGCTCCATCAGTTTGTTTGAGCCTCAGGTAACTTCTGAAGGCAGTGTTAACATCACGGACTTTTACATCAGCATTTAGATTCTAGCTCTGTGGTTACAGACCAAGTACGCAGCTTTAGAAGTTATTTAAACTCTCTGAGCCAAAATTTGTATTTAAAAGTCAAGTAATTGCAATCTTGCAGGGTTGATGAAAGATGACATAAGGGATCTTTTGTAAAGGGCTTGGCCCAGAACAGGTGCCCAGTGAAGTTAACTGTCTTCCTTTTTTTCCTTAAGTTCTCACCTGTGTCTAAAAATTTTAACCTGATATAATAGCAATGAGTATAGTAACAAAATAGTACTGTTACCTTTATTACTACTACCAAAAAATAGATGATTTACTAAGCAAATGCCAGATACTGTGTCGTAATGGCTTTACATGGATTACTAATCAGCGTAACCCTAGAATGTAGTTACAACGATTAACTTCATGGAATACAAGCAGGTGAAAAAACTGAGGCTTAAATAAAGAAACTTGCCCAGACTCACACAGCTAGAGGGCGGCTATGACGAATATGAATAAGTGAGTAATGTTTAATCCCCAGTGTCCACCATGAAATTAGAGCACAGTTATATTGCAAGGCAGGAAACTATAGGCTGTTTATGTCTAATTCTTCATAGTTACCAACAGGTGACAAAGTTTGTCAATTGACAGCATTTGCTGACTTGTCCATAACCTTAAATAACTTGGTAGAGTTGGTTGTGGCTTTCAAACAAGAATTAGTAAGTCCAGTGTAGCCAAGAGAAGATGACCCAGTACTCTGAGATCAGATTTGAAATGTTGAATTATTTTCTAGCAATACTATGAACAGATGCATGAACAGACAATATGGTTTATACATCCGTATGGTCATTGAATCCTCCTTAGAACATCCCTACCTCATGATTGTCCAGACTACTTGAACACCTCCAAAGATGGGGAACATATCACCTCTTAAAGAAGTCCTTTTCACCTTTGGAGAACACCAATTGAAAATCCTGCCTATTGGTGTATTAGTGGCCTACATGTGAATAAGCAAAACTTTTAAAACATCAGAAGAAAATAGAGAAAAATATCGTTATGATCTTAGAGAAGTGAATTATTTCTTAAGCAAAATCACAAGAGAAAAAAAGATACATCTGCTTACATTAAAAAAAAATTTACATTTCTATTTCTCAAAAGACATCACAAAAATATGAAAAATAAGTCACAGGGAGATGATATGTACAGCACTTATAAATGACCAAGAAGTAACGTCCAATGTGTGTATATATGTATAAGAGAAGGAAACAATACAATAAAACAAAAAAAGAATAGGAAGAATCTAGACACTCCTTAAGGGATAAAAATGGAGATAGATTTGATTAACCTTGATTTTCATTTAGCTTGATAAACATTTAATTGTAATAATATTAGTCTGTAATTCTTTGAGCTCTTTCAGTGTGGACTAGGAACTAGTTTGGTGTGTGTGTGTGTGTCTGTGTGTGTGTGTGTTTTAAGTTGTTTCATATGTTTTCCATAAACTTTTCAAAAGCTGTATCTTCAAATGTAAATATAAACTTAATGTGCTTTAGTAAACTGAGCAATTTTGAAAGTTTGACATAGGAAATTTATCCAAGGAAATTATTTTAGCAATAACCAAAATTTACTAAGCCTATTATGTACCTTGTGCTTTCTATGTCTAATCTCTAATCCTCGCAAAATAAAGGTAATACGTACTGTTACTCTCACTTAGTAGATAACATTGGAGCTCAGAGCACTTTAATAACTTGGCGAAGGTCACACATATGGAAAGTGGCAGATCGATTGTGAACCCAAGTTTGGAAGACTCCAAAATTCACTGCTCTGTCTTTTCTTCACTCTGAAGATCACAGAAAAGGGCCACATGACCCAGCCTGGGTGCTCACAGAGGGCTTTCAAGAGGAAGGAATGTTTGAACATAGTCCTAGAAGGATGAATAGGAGTCTTGAAAGCTGGTGGAGGGCAGGATGTGAAAGTCATGGTAGTGAGGGAATATAATGCTTTCAGGGAACAGCAAGTAAAGGACTGATTGCACTTTATGACTTACAAAGTACTTTAACGCAAAAATTTCCATTCTCGCTTCAGGAAGGAATTAACATCTTTCCCATCTTAGGGAAGAATACAAGGCATTATTGGAGGTGCAATGACTTGTGCAAGGACACGGAAAAAGTAAATTGCTGAACTGGAGCTCAAGGTCAACTTTTTCTGATGCCAGATTCTGTAGTGCTGATTCCTGTAGTGCTGTGGCAGTTACAAATGTTCACTGCATGTTTTCCATTCTAACCTCATTTCTGGTTTTATCATATTGTCCCTACTTTTACTTGCCTTCTGTTCCAATTCACCTACTTCTTTTTGTTTTATCTGATCATGCGGCACGTATATTTGTATGTGCAACTATCAATGAACTATCAGTAAACCAGGGCATAAATCAATAAATAATACTTCAATACCCACAGAAAGGAAGTTGTTTTGATATTTTTTATTCCCTTCCAGTATTGGGCTTTAAGAAACCATATCTTTATCTAATTATGATGTTAAGGAATATATAATTGAATATATTGCTATTTTCATCGAATGCTCCACCAGAAACATGTTCCTATGTTGCTACAGTCTTCTTGATGATGATTTTCCACCGACTATTTTTTTCTGTAAAGGGGACATGGCCGTTCCCACACCCCTGGACGTTTAGACTGGTTATTTGCTGGTTTTCCAAGGCTAGTGAACCGTGAGGCTTCTGTAGGACTTCTCACTATCCCAAGTCTTCCCACTGGAACCTCTTTAACAGGCTTCACGTCTTGTTCTTCCCATTCCAGGGGCATAGGTATGACACATATTAATTTTTTTTTTTTATTGAGGCAATGTTGGTTTGTAATATTATATAAGTTTCAGGTGTACAAAATTATAGTTCAATATCTGTATACACTAGAGTATGCTCACCACCATAAATCTAGTTGATTTAGGGTTCTTTCTCAGTGGATTACAGGTCTTTTCCATATTTACTATGTCAGCCTCTAGCCTTTGATATATTTCCTGGGTCTTTGTTATGTAAATCACTTCAAATCCTGTTTGGGAACAAGGTATGGTAAAAAGAATGAATACGCTTCCTGGGAGAACAAGGATTCTGTTTACAAAAGGTACAGCACTACTGTGCCTAGACTTCCTGCTTATGCCAATTGCATGCTTTAATTGATTAGGTGTAAACAAGGTGTATAGTTGCAACTCAAGGTGGGGAAAAGGGTCTCTTTCTCTTCTCTAGCTGCCTAGAGAGGAAATGGGTTCAAGATAAACCGCTTTGAGTGGTTAAAGCACACAGGATAAGAAGCCAGATGGATCTGGATGAGAGTCCCACTTCTGCTCTTAATGGATGTGAAATTTTGGACAAGTTGTTTATCTTCTCTGAGCTATAGAAGATGATTTAGGAATTCAATAAGACCCAGTATATAGTGAATGTTCAGGAAAAGTTATTATTATTGGGAGAGTTTCTTTGAAATAATTTCAAAGCTTTGAATATAAGATGATGGTGAACTTTATGTGGTCATAAGGCACAAAATAATGAAACAACTGGAGTGATCAGAGTTTCCACTGAGGGGTTGGGTTGTTTTTCACTTTCTGCCAATGTGATTTCAGAATCAGGAAGGAAACCAGGCCTCTAACTGTGGATACAGCTGCAGCTATGGGTTTAAGTGAATGAATAACTGGAGTGTATTCCAGGGTGAGTAATTTTTCTGTAGCTTACTTTCTCTTCAGTAGAATACTGATTTCACGGAAAACTAATGGTTTGGGAAAACCCTCTAGATAGAGATTGTGTTTATAGCCATACTTACGTGGTTCTGGGAACATGGAAATACTGGTATCACAATTACTCATGTCCCATGTCCTGCTTTCAGTGGCATTTACCCACTGACAAAATGTTTGTGTTCATATCACAAAAGCCTTCAGCTTTCAGCAGAGTGAAAGCCATTTTCACTGAGGCTAATTTGAAGTGAGCTGGCACATATCAACAGGACATAATGCATTTGTGCTCTGTTTTAGAGACCATTGAGTTATGAATTTGCAGATTGACCTGAAGAATCAAATAGAAATGATACAGTCAGAGCCTTGGGCACTCTGCTTGCAAGTGTGGCTTCAGCAGGAATGGTTACTGCTCCCTGGCTGCATATTGATCCATGCTCCACCACCCCCCTCTGCCCCCCAAAAAGCATATATTAGAGGAGAACATTGATCAATTAAGAAAGAAAGCATTAATTATTACCCAGAGAAAACATTCACTCTCCTTACCTTTAAGGATTTGGAAATAATGGTGCTTATTCTAAAGTCAGGATAGTGGGAAACATTTATTAGTAGACTGAGTCGCTTTAAGAATTAATATTTTGGGTGTAAAATGCAACACAAGCCACACACACAATGCTCGACACACAATAGACTCTGAATTATAACGAACTGAGTGAATGGAGGAAGGCAAGGAGGAAGGGAGGGAGGGAGAGAGAGAGGGAGAGGGAGAGAGAGAGAGAGAGACAGAGAGACAGAGAGAGAGAGAGAGAGAGAGAGGACAAAAAAGCTAGGACTTACAATATGTGGGCTACGATTCATAGTTTGAATGACCCTAGATGAGTCTCTTAACCTGAGCCTCAGTTTCTCTTCTGGTTAACAGAAGCAATGTCCACTTCACTGTTTTGTTGTAAAAAAGAAATGAAATACCACAGTTAGAGAGATATGTAGTTAAAAGCACCTGACAGTCATAAGACCTGGATTGTAGATCAGGTTCAATTCAACACAATATAATTCATCAAATATTTACTGAGCATTTATTCTTTGCCTGGTATTGTATCCCCAGGTGCTGGAATTGGATAAGACATGAATAAGACAGCTAGGCTTGTCCTTGGATAGGACAACTGGGATGAAGGCAGACCAGGTTATGCATTGTAGCACTTTTATTTTACATATATTCATAATCGGTCCCCCAAACTCTACTCTGGTTGAATTGCCCCAGTCCTTGCCCTCAAGAAATTCAGCTTATTAGGGGAGACAAACCTGTAAACCAAAAATCCCAAAGCAGCATGCTGAACGTGGCAGTCGTACATAGACAGCTTATGGAGGGACTGAGGAGGCGCTGGTGAACTGGTGGGGTTGTTGGGTAAAGGATCCTGAACGCATGATGTCTGGCTGAATTATGGAAAATAAACAGGAGTCCTACAGAGAGAAAAAGCAGAGAAAGCATTTCAGATAACAGGAAGCATCACATGCAGAGCCAAATAAACAGGAAATTGCTAGTTCCAGGTCCTGCCATTAACTAGCTTTATTTAACCTTTATGGAATTTCCTTCTCTCTCTGGGCTTCCAGTTTTCTCACCTTAGAAAATAAAAGTTGGGGGTGGAAAGATGCAACCTAGATTTTCTGTAAGACTGTATAACTGGATACCTCCATGCTGGAGCAGAGAGAAAAGCAGTAGCTTGGGAAATATGTTATTTTAAGGGCATGATCCAGACGCCCCATCTTTTGTGAGGAGATGACAGGCAGAACCTGAAGTCATTCAGAAATGTTTACATACATTAATTCACCCACGTCACCAGTGTTTATGGCATTGACTGAGCCAGGCCCTGTGCTGTTAAGGAGGTCAGCGTCCAGCACAGGTACGCAGGAATAACTAAGAGTACCATGGAAACCATATTGGTCAGAACATGGCAGGTGCGTGGGGGCAGTAAAATAGAAGTCCTTAAGGCGTGTAAGTCATGTGAAGGGTGACAGGATTTAGCTCCTAGCGAAAAGGAATTCACTTTCTCCAAGAGGCCGCCAATATTTTCAGCTGCCAATTGTCCCTTGGCAGGGCGATGAGGTTTCCTTTTTTCACCTGCAACCTTTCACAGGCTTGTACACGGGGCTTCGGGCACGCAGAGCGGATGCAAATCCCAGAGGGTGCCTGCTGACCAGAGGGCGCCTGCTCCGGCGACAGCTTTGCTCACACGTGGGCACCAACTGCAGGGACGCCCAGCGTCAGCGAGAAAGGGTGGCCTGAAAGGCGGACTGTCCAGGGCCTCCAAGGGTTGGGCTCCTGGCCAGGGGGGCGGGACTCAGGCTACCGGTATAAGAGAGGAGCGCCACTGTCCCGGCCACAGTGCTGAAGCTAGCGACTCCTCCGTGGCCAGGAGGCAAGAGCACTAAACTTGCAACTCTTAGGTTTGATTTCTATTTTGTCGTTTATTTTGTATTAATGAATGTAAGGCCGGGCGGGTTTGTGGGTGCGAGAGAGCTCGGCTGAGCCTGACCGGGAGGTAACCGCGTTGGTACCCTCAGACGGCCCGGGGGAGGGGTCCAGCCACGTCTCGAGCGGCCCCCAGACGTCCGAACTCAACAGCTTCTCTTCCCCGCAGGAGCGCTTCTTCCCGGCACTCCCACCTCCAGTCTTGCAGGATGCGGCTCCTCGGGAAACTCCGCGCCTCCGCCGCGGGCAGCGCTGCCCCGGAGCCCGCCTTCTCCAACGTGCTCACCCCGGGTCGCATCCCTGAGTTCTGCATCCCGCCGCGGCTGCCAGTGCCCTGCGCGCCAGAATCCCAGCCCCCCGCCGCCGCTGTGCCCCGGCGGTGCGCGGCGGAGCCCGACCTGTGGCCCGGAGGAGCTGACGACGGCGCGGGGCGCACGGACTGGGACCCGCGCTCGCAGGCCGCCCTCTCGTTGCCGCACCTGCCCCGCGTGCGCACCGCCTACGGCTTCTGCGCGCTGCTGGAGAGCCCGCACACCCGCCGCAAGGAGTCGCTCTTCCTGGGGTGCCCCGGCGCCTCCACGCTCCTGCACCCACCCGCCGCCGGGCCCGTGCTCCGCGCGCGGGCCAACACCTACGGCGGCGGAGGAGACGCCCCCATCGGATCACCGGGCGGAGGCTCCTCCCGCACCTCCACGGTCCCGGGCGGCCCCCGCCTGCCCCGGGACGCGCTCGCCCCGCGCTCCCGCGGCCGCCGCCTGCTGCGCGCCCCCGAAGGGCTGCTGAACCGCGCGCTGCGGGCTCGGAGGAGTCGTGGCCTGGCCCGCGCCCGCTCCGTGTCCAGCGGGGACGAGGACGAGGAGCGTGGCGCTGGCTCCGGGTCTCCGGCCCAGGACCCCTTCACATCTGCTCCACAGCCTCCCAACCCGCGGCCCGCACGTCTGGAGGCGGAAGGCACCGTGACTCTGGGCCGCGCCGGCGGCGCCCTGCGCCTGGCCGCCGAGTACAGCCGGCCAAGCGGGCGCCTCCGCATCCGGCTGCTCGGTGCCGAGGGCCCGGCGGGAGGGGCCGCCGAGCCCCGCGCCGTCGGCTGCCGGGTCAGCTTCGTCCTGCAGCCGCCGGGCAAGACGCGCCAGCGCCGCAGCGCCGTGGTGCGCCGGAGCTGCAAGGCGGTCTTCGACCAGGACTTCTGCTTCGACGGGCTCTCGGAGGACGAGGTGCGCCGCCTGGCGGTGCGCGTCGAGGCAGAGAACAAGGGCCGCGGCCTGGAGCGGGGCCGCCTGCTGGGCCAGGGCGAGCTGCTGCTGGGCTCCCTGCTGCTGCTTTGAGGGCGCACGGGTCTCAGGCCCGGCCTCTGGGGACTCGCTGCTCACTGGGGACTCTCACTCGGACACTGACAGCCGCTTTGTACAAATTAAACATTATTTATTCATTTTTCTATTCATAATCTTGCTTTATTGACATTTTAGTTCTCAAACTGTCTGCTTTTGTCATCGTTTATTGGCAGGGAAGGACAACATAAGGACCCCTTCCTCTCTTCACAGCATCCAATCCCCTTTTCCAGGACATTTTTAATTTCGAGGCAAAAAGAGTTGGCTTGTCACTCGAAGAGAAAGGAACTACACCCCATCTGCGTTGGTTTTCCTCCCTGCCTTATATTAGTGCTAAGTGGTTTGTGGGTTTGAAAAGAAAAGTTATTCCTTCAGAATCATGCCCAATGCTAATATTCATATGTACAGCTTTACATCTTTGATGTAGCACAGGTTCATAGCTTCATTTGTGCACACATGCGCATCAGAAGAAGGACACCTGAGGGGGGAAAGGATTCTTTTCCCATTGAGAAAGGACAGGATTCTTTTGAAAGGGAAGTCTTCAAAAATTGCTAAGGAAAGGGGAACCAAAATGGATGGATGGTCATGTAGGGAATAGACATTCCTGGCATCCCCCTCTTCCTTCTTAGAGTGGTCAGAAAAGGTCTTCCTAAGACCTGAGGAAGGAGTCCTCTGCAAGAGAAACTTAATCTATTCAAATTACCTCTTAATGTGTCTATAAGACCCCTTAATACACCCAAACCAGAATTCTTGGTTTTTCCCTCCCAAATCTCCTCCTCCCCTAGTCTTCCTTTCTTCTTTCTTTCTCTGTCTCTCTCTCCTTCCTTCTTCCTGCGTTTTTCCTTCTTTCTTTCTTCCTTCCTCCCTCCTTCCCTCCCTCCTCCCTCCCTCCCTGCCTCTCTCTCTCTCTCTCTCTCTCTCTCTCTCTCTTTCTTTCTTGTCTTCTTTATTTCAATAAGTGGCACCATAATTCTTTCTTTCACACAAACCAAGAGTCTGGAATCATTCTTATCTTTTCTCTCTCATGTTCCATTTTTCTCAGATGTAAGTGTCACCTCCTCCTCAGGCGCCCTCCCCTGTCCATCCTATCTAAAAAAGGGGGGCAGCGCCATTGGCATCATTGGCACTATCACTGCTTTATAGCACTTATTACTACCTGACGTCAGATTATACAATCTTTTGTTGTTTACCTTCTCTTCCACTAGAATGTCTGCTTTATAAAGGCAGGAACTTTGTTTATTCGTTGCTCTATTTCTAGTGCCTAGAACAGAGTCTGGCACTAGAACATAGTAGACACTCAATAAATACTGAGTAAATGTTGAGTGAATATAGGAAGAGATGAAATCAATAGAGAAGAGGAAAGGACCTACAACCAAGCCTTGACACAAACCAACAGTCATATATTCAATAGATGGGGAGAAGTCAGGATAGGAGAAAGAGAAGCAGCAGCCAGTGGAGTAGGGGAAAGACTGGAGGCATGTGGCTTCATGGAAGCCAAGACAGGAAAGTATTCCAAGAAGGAGGGGATGTTCAACTCATTTAAATCTTGCAAGGGACTCAAGAAAAATGAGAACAGAGAAATGCTATTGGCATTGGCAAGATGAAGGTTAGCAATCAATTTGACTAGAGCAGTTCTATGAGGGTAGTGACAAGAGGAGGCAGACTAGACTGGATTAAAACATGAAAGGAAGGTGAAAAAGTACAGACAGAAAGTTTTGGAAAACGTGAGAGGAGAAAAAGTGCTCTACCTGGAAGAGAATACTGAGTCAAAGGAGATTTGTTTTAATGTGAAAGAATCTAACACATTTGGAATATCCAGAATAGAGGAAGATATTGTCAGTGAAGAGAAAGAAAACCAGCAATAACTGTTAGAGCAGAGTATTTGGAAAAGCAAGAGTGTCCAGAACATACATCGGTAGAAGCAGTGATCAAGAACATGATACATATCTTGTTCCGTATCTCTACTCTGCCACCCACAGCACCATTCCATCCTCAGGTAGGACCCACTTGTAGTCATAGGATGTTGGCTGAGAACAGCTGTGACTACCCCATGATTTCTCATTAGAGTTCAGGCTGGGGAGAAGGCCTTGTTTCTGCAAGCATTTCCATAGGACTGAGGAAGAACTTCCCCAGAAGGCCCCAGCAAATTTCTCTACATACAGTAGGCCTCCCCCCAATCCAGTTTCACTTTGTGCCATTTTAGTTACCCGTGGTCAACTACAGTCTGAAAATATTAAATGGAAATTTCCAGAAATAAACAATTCCTGAGTTTTAAATTGCACACCATTCTGAGCAACGAGCATGATAAAATCTCCCATTGTCCTGCTCCATACCACCCAGGACGTGAAGCATCCCTTCGTCCAGCGTCTACATACTGTATGTGTTACCTGCCCGTTAGACACTTAGTCATCAGATCTACTGTCATAGTTTCACACACTTGTGTCCAAGTAACACTTGTTTTACTTAATAATGACTCCAAAGCTCCAGAGTATTGATGTTGGCAATTCAGATATGCCAAAGAGAAGCTGTATTTTCTTTAAGTGAAAACGTATGTATGTATAGGAAAAAACAGTATATAGAAGGTTGGTACTATCCACAGTTTCAGACATCCACTGGGGGTCTTGGAACATATCTCTCTGTGGTTAAGAGGGGACCACTATATTTTATTGGCCCACATTGGGTTGCACTCCCAATCGTGAACCACTCCCTGCAAGGGGAAGAGTATTAGTCTTAGAGATATAGGGCTTATCTCTGTAGCTGAGAGTAAGATCAGTGTCTACTGAGCCAGATGGTTCTTCCTGTTAGGAAATAAGAAAGGGGAAATGAGGTGGAATATTAGAAAGAGCAGAAAGTCTGAGGCCAAAAAGACCCAGCTTCAAATATAGGCTCTGCTGTCAGGTAGTTGTGTGATCTTTGAGCAAATACTTCTTTGAACCTCAGTTTTGTCTTTTCTGAAATATTGGGTGTGAAGATACCAAGGGTTAAATGAGATAATTGCATTTAGTTACATAAGATTCATAGTAACAGAGGCAGGCAGCATTTTATTTTCAAATATAAGTTGAACATCCCCTCTTTATCGCATGCGGATGAATATAATTTTGCTGAATGACTTTATGTACATCTGTAGTTCTCATCTTGAGTCTGTACAAAGGGCTTAGTCTACGTGGGAACGTGTGTGGGTGACTGCACTAAATGACACAAACACAAAGAATTACATCTTTCTATTCCACTGGTTATACACTTTAGACTCCATCTGCCATGTTCCACAGAAAGGAACAACAGCTCAGCTGATGCGTGCTTCTAAAATCCAACCATTTTGATGAGTTTTCATCATTTGTGGATATCCAGGCCTTGATAAGATAGTCTCATGTAACCAGACACTAGTATTTATCCTGACAGGGAAAATCCCTATTTTATTTTATTTGGCAAAAAGTATAGGATTTATTTTCCAGATTGGTAACAGTTCCTGATTTTACAAAGAGCCAGTGTCTTCTGTCTCTGTCTGTCAGGAGACAGTGCTTCATTTGTCTGAACTGTCCATGCAGCGTCGGGATCTTTCTCACTTCCTCCTCCTGGTCACCTGGACCAGAGCCACCATATCTTCCTCCTTTACGCACCCTGCTTTGCACTGCCCTCTTCACCACGATCAAGTTTTTTACTTTTAAGTAATTTGAGGTTTACAGAACCGTTGCCAAAACAGTACAATGAGTTCCCTCATGCTCTTCACCCAGATTCTCCAAATGTTAACATTTTACCATATTTGTTTATATTGTTATCATTATTCATTTATATCTATCTACCTATTGTTTATCTATCTATCTAATCTATTTATCTGTCTATCTATCTTTCTGTCATCTATCTATTTTTTTTTCCTGAAAGAGTTGGGAGTAAGTTGCAGACATGTTCCCCTTTTATTCTTAAATACTTCAGTACATATTTCCTAAAAATAAAGATACTCTCTTTTATAATTCCCTTATAAAATTGGGGAATTAATATTGATTCAATACTACTGGTAATCTGCAGACCCTATTCAAATTTTTCTAACTGGCCTATAATGTTTTGGGTTATTTTTTTAGGAAAACAAAATCCTGGATCACAAGTTGCATTCAGTTGGCATGTCTCTTTAACCTTTCATCTCAGGCTTTTCATGATTTTGACATTTATATATATATACATATATATATATATACATATATATAGTATATATATACACACATATATATATATGTATATGTGTGTGTGTGTATATATATATATATATATATATATATAATATTTCCAAGTTTAGATATGTCTGATACTCTCTTGTAGTTAGATTCAGGCTATGCATTTCTGGCAGAAATAACACAGAAGTAATGTGTTTTCTCAATGTATCATCAGAGTCACACATATCAATTTGTCTCATTACTAGTGATGTTAACTTTGATGATGTGATTAAAGTAATGGTGTTTATCAGGTTTCTCCACTATGAAGTTATTATTTTCCTCTTTTTAATTAATAAATCTCTTATGAGCTTCAGGTAGTTGGGGAAGACTACTACCCAGTGGGAGGACACTCAAAGCAAACCAGAGCTTTATCAGCACTAACCTTCCTTCCCCCATTCTTCCTCTAACTTGCCATAACCCATATACCATAAGAGGATCTTCTAGGTGTCAGTAGAATTACAGTAGACAGTCACAAATTTCTATCACTCTTTGTAAAATTTATTGTAGGAGGTCCTTGTTTCCAAAACTCTATTAACTTAAAAAAAAAAACAGTCTGTTAAAGTAAAAAACAAAACAAAACAAAACAAAAACCTGACTTGATGCAGTTAATGGTACAGGGAGGCGGAAAGAAACAGAACTAAAATTTATATTTTAACTTTAGTTTTGGTTTACTGAATAAATTAATAAATATAGGATTGGATTATATGTGTCCATAATTTTAGCAATTTACAGTAGAGAATTTGGATGTAGTGTGGTTTAGACTAAAAACTAATGGCTCAGAGATATTGATTAAAGAGTATAAACTTTCAGTTATAAGATGAATAAGTTCTGGAAACCTAATGTGTAGCGTGGTGACTGTAGTTAATAATAATATATCACGTACTCAAAATTTGCTAAGAGTTCTCACCACACTCACAAAAAATAGTAACAATGGAAGTGATGAATATGTTAATTAGTTTGATTATGGTAATCATTTCACAATGTATACATTATCAAAACATCACATTGTACACCTTCAGTATATACAATTTTTATTTGTAAAAATAAATTAATTAAAATCTTTTTTAAAAAAAAAACAGCTCAAAAAGACTGATTTGTCTCTAATGGGACACCTGCATGACTCATTATCTATTCTCATTTGATTATATTTTTCTTCTCTTGGGGTCAAATTAGAGTCATTCTAAATTTATTCTATGGCCATTCTAAAATTCCTCAGTGGATATTTCAGGGCCATCCCAACACTGGGGTGAGCAGTGCTGTTAGCAGCTCCAAGGAGGGAAAAAATCAGTATCTGCAGAGACCGACAGAGCCTGGTGAGTAACACGTAACATGAATATCCTTGCTGTGTTGGGATGGTGGGATTGGGTCGTGCTATTTCTCGACTCATAATATTTTTTCAAAGTTGAGTTTATAGTTAAAAAAAAATAAAAACACCATAGTTGATTTTACAGAGATCTGCCTTAGACCCTGCAAGAATCATCCTTGAGCAAAGTACTTAATCTGGATAAGCCTCAGCTCTACCTACATTACAAGACTATTTAAAGATCAAAGGAGGTGATCTTTAAAATAATCATCTGGAAACTAAAAGGGAGGCAGCCTGGGAGTAACAGTGAGCTGTCAGGGGCTCACTTTTCCCATGGGAAAGAGTGATAGGCAGGCAAGCCTGCCAACATGGGTTTGTGGGGATTTGGCACTTAATAATAGTTGATAATAGTTGATAACATTGTTGCTAATGAACATTTATTGTGTATTTCTTATTAAGAAACCATGCTGAGGACTTCACACGCACAGATTTATTTCATTCTCACAACAATCCTCTACCTATGAGGTAGGCATAGAGAGAAAACTTAGGTTCAGAAATCAAAGCCTAGATTTTCAAGTGAGGCAATCGCAGAGCTGGGCCTATACCCCAGGCTGTACAAGGTTATGGTTAAGAGCATGGATTTCTGGAATTCAACTGTGTCTCTTCTATTTATGAGCTACGTGACTCTCAGAGATTTACTTTTTTTCTCTGTGCCTCGGTTTCCTCATTTTAAAATAGAAATGTTATGTCATCGACTTTGGCGATTACTTAATTCTTATGAGGGGTGTCAATTAATGTGTAAAGTACTAACCTGTTCCAAGCCTTTATACAGATATCAAGCACCTGGTCATGTTGATCCCATTACACCAGGACTGAGTTGAAAGGACATCTGAGGAACCCAGAGCTAGAGTGGGGCCTCGTTATTAGCTGGAAGTCGAGATTCCTGGCTCTTCTGGGTGACTTGGCCCCTGTTCTCTTCTGTTCTGGCCCCTGACCCTGTCCCGATGTTGACTTCCATTCCCTGATCCAGGTAACTCTGGGCCTGCTCTGCCTAATCCCACCTGTTGTGGGGATGTTGAAACTAATTCTGCACACCTGTCAAGCCCCTGGCCCTGGGGTGCCGTGACTGCAGGTCTCAGTCACCCGAGTGAGTGTGAGAACAGAACCTGTGTGTTCCCCAAGCTGTTTGCATCAGTACCTCAGGAGCTGAGGTTACGGGGAGCAATGCTAGGAGAAGGGAGGTTATCACTGGAGAAAACCCCTGAGCCAGGTGAGGGACAGATTTTCATCTATAGAAGGGTATGATTTATAGATAAGAGACCATTTGCCCCTTTGAGGTATCCTGGGCTGTACCCCTTCTCAAAGCAAGGAGAGAAGAGTCAGTGATGGGCGTATTCGTGCACTGACATGAACTAGTTTCTCCCCAACATCTCAGCAAAGAAAGCTTGGATTCTGTCCCATGTGATAAAGGTCAAAGCTTTTGCTTCTGGAAGTGAGGTCCTCTAAGAAAGAGAACAAGGGCAGTGCCAGGGTATCTCTCAGACTACCAGAGGAGAACCAAGCCTGGCCTCAGAGGATCAGGTTTACAGCTTGTCTTACTCTCGTGGGTCAGGTAGGAAGCCTATATGGAAGTCTTTCTTGTCAAATCCCGCCCCCTGCCCCCGGGGCTGAAGACCTTAGGTGGTAGGAACATTTGGGGATGGGCTGCAGGCTTCTGAGGGGCAGGCAGAGGAGGCCAAACTGCAGCTGGTACATGTAGCTCACACCCAGAGCTGCTTGGGAGCAAAGAAAGGCCAGGGGCAAGAAAGCCGAGGGCATTGGCAAAGGAGTGGGTGGTGCAAGTGGATAGGGGGGTGAAGAGAAGAGGGCTGACAGGCAGAATGAAGGAGCCTGGGAGTGGCTGTGTCTCTGCAACTGTGGAACAGTGTAACTGGGGTAAGGGATAAGAACAAGAAAGGAAAGTGTATTCAGGGGTGGAAAGCTAGGACTCTGTTGAGATAGACAATTATTGGCACTGTCTTTGGAGATTTGATCTGGGTGGTGTGTTTCATTTTTAAAAGTAATATTATTTATCAGTTCATTCGGAGTACAATGCACTGTTCTAATGCTTTAAATTTATTAAGATATTTCACCGTCATGGAAACCTATTATTATTATTACTTTGCAGACCAAACTGAGCAACAGTGAAATCTAATAGCTTGCCCAAGGTCGCACGATCAGGAATGTGTGGAGCTTAGATTTGAAGCCAGGCAGGCTGACATTAGAGATCAAGCTCCTAACACCACTCTGGAGAAGACTCCAGACACGAGAGCTGGGGTGCCTGCTGCAGGCTGGGTCAGGCGGTTGGGGGGCTGAGGGACAGTGGAAGAGTAAAGGAGAGAAGATTTGAAAACAAAATTTCCCATCTCACAACGTTTTTCCATGCACCAGCCTGAAAAAGCAAATCTTGCACAAATCAAGGCTTAGAGTGAATATCCTAACGCAGTGAGATATTAGTACTATGACTGCACCAGGAATCAAACATAGGAGTATGTTCACCTTCCAGAAGTTTTTTCTGAAGACGAATATTTTAAGGACACTTTTAAAAAATAAAAAAAGTAGATACAGGGGCTGGCCCGGTGGCTCAGGCGGTTGGAGCTCCATGCTCCTAACTCCGAAGGCTGCCGGTTTGATTCCCACATGGGCCAGTAGGCTCTCAACCACAAGGTTGCCGGTTCAATTCCTCGAGTCCCGCAAGAGATGGTGGACTCCGCCCCCTGCAACTAAGATTGAACAAGGCACCTTTTGAGCTGAGCTGCCTCCCGAATGGCTCAGTTGGTTAGAGCGCGGGCTCCCTACTACAAGTTTGCCAGTTCGATTCCTTGACTCCCGCAAGGGATGTTGGGCAGCATCCCCTACAACTAGCACCGGCAACTGGACCTGGAGCTGAGCTGCGCCCTCCACAACTAAGACTGAAAGGACAACAACTTGACTTGGAAAAAAGGCCTGGAAGTACACACTGTTCCCCAATAAAGTCCTGTTCCCCTTCCCCAATAAAATCTTTTTTAAAAAAGTAGATACATTCTTTGAAAGTGGACAAATAACAATAATTAGTAATACAACTAACGAGCAGAAGCAGAGGATAAAAAACTTTAAGGGCTTGAATGGAACATCTGTTGTGTTTTTATTTTCATGTAAATCACATGACAGGAATCTCCAAACAGTTTAATCAGTTCTGTTCTTTGTGTTTCCATTCACCATAATGTGGTCATGGCCACATGGTCAGTTTTGTTCCAATGAATAGAAATACAGAAAGGGAAAGGTGAGAAAAATAAGGGAGGGTGGAGGGAAGAGAGGAGAGGAGGTTTTCTATGCTCTCAGCTTACCACAAAGTGCGTTATGGTCTGTACTGTGTTTTTCCTTTTACAACAGTCTACTGTTGGGCTCCTCTTCTTCTAAAGAGGAGAGAATGTGTATGGAACAGTAGAGAAAGTTTATGGAGCACTTGCTCTGCTCTGCCTTCAAGGAACTTAAAATCTTGTGGAAGAGAAGGCAAGACAGAGTGGAAGGGATCTGTGGGGACAGAGCCCCAGAGAGCAGTTTCCAGGTTCTCGACTTCACATAGAAAGGGGCTGGCTCAGGTAGTAAATGGCCATCAACTGTGATTGGATGGCCATCAGCTGTGGCTAGTTGGCCATCAGCTGTAACCAGTGAGCCAATGGCCACTAATATAACTGCCGTGGCTACGCTAGTAGAAAATGGGGGCTAGCAAGAAGATGGTGGCTGAGCTAGCAAGTGCGGATTGCAGTTAGCACGGCGGAGTATGGATTGCAGATTGCAGAGAAGTGGACAGCAGGTTGCAGACAGTGTGGCTCCTGCTTCCTGTGTCTCCAACCCAGCCGCCAGCAAGACTATAGTGGTATGACTCCCCCACCTATGGCTCCGTGGGTGTTCCTTTTTGGCCTCACCACATGCTGCGTTCTTATGTGGGGAGCGGGAGCAGAGACCCCGCCTGACACCCTGCGTGACAGGATCTAACAGAGGCAGATATGAAGATGAAGAAGGCTGCTTAGATCTGACTTTCATAAAGCGTCCTGACTGGCTGGGTTGATCTGCTGCCCTGACCTTCTGCTTTGTCCCTTCTGGCTCCCTGAGTGGGAACCCAGCACCTGGGACTTGCCCTGGGGGTTTAACTCCATTCATAGTGTGCTTCCCTTCTGCGCATGTTGGGGGCGCCATGAGGGAAGGTGATACAGGTGGAGAATTTGATTTTCATTGAGGTTCATCCAGAGGTCTGGGTCTGCTCGGGGCATGGGGAGGTCTGGACTGACAGAATGATCTCATATGACCATTTGGTCTGACCAATGGTCTGCTTGTGCCTGGGAGGCTGGGTCCAGGGCCAAGACCAAGGATGGAAGGAAAAAGGTTGCGATCTTATTGGAAGGCTGGCTTGCTGAGGGCTGGAGAGGGCACATTCATTTTCAGGTTGTGAGGAACAAGGGAAGAGAGCCTAGTGAGGAAGAGGGTTGGGGGAAGGCCTACTTTAGGCTCTATGCCCACAGCACGGCTGCACGAGGACTGCTTCCCTATCTGCTCTCCCACCTCCCCAGGATCTGCTCCCAGAAGCTTATATGGGAACTGAATATTTATAAAATTGGTTCTATCCTATGTTATGCTTTCTGAGATGTTTTATTATTTCTGCTTGGACCTCCATTGTATTTCCACGAACTTTAGCTTTAACTTGCTCTATTTTTTTTAAAGATTTTATTGGGGAAGAGGGACAGGACTTTATTGGGGAACAGTATGTACTTCCAGGACTTTTTTCCAAGTCAAGTTGTTGTCTTTTCAGTCTTAGTTGTGGAGGACGCAGCTCAGCTCCAGGTCCAGTTGCCGTTGCTAGTGGCAGGGGGCGCAGCCCACCATCCCTTGCGGGAGTCGAACTGGCAACCTTGTAGTTGAGAGGACACGCTCCAACCAAACTGAGCCATTCGGGAGGCAGCTCAGCTCAAGGTGCCTTGTTCAATCTTAGTTGCAGGTGCAGAGTCCACCATCCTTTGTGGGACTCGAGGGAGTTGAACCTGCAAACTTGTGGTTGAGAGCCCACTGGCCCGTGTGGGAATCGAACCGGCAGCCTTTGGAGTTAGGAGCACAGAGCTCTAACCGCCTGAGCCACCAGGCCGGCCCCAAACATGCTCTATTTTAACTTCTCTTCCCCAAGCCAACCTTTCCCTAATTCCTCTAAAATGTAAAGGCAAGGTTTTTGTTTAAAGGAACACTCCAAAAAATCCCACCTATAATTTTGCTTTTCTTTTGATGGATTTCCCTGCTATTTGTAGGGAGGTAGAGTGATGTCAGACCATCTGAGACCCATTAGGCTCATCCACTTAATACCTGTGTGATCTCAGTGTGGGGACAGAGTCCCAGAGATCAGTTTCCAGGCTCTCAGCCTCACGTAGGAAGGTGCTGGCTGGGTTATTAGATAGCCATCCGCTGTGGCTGGGTGGCCATCAGTTGTTACCGGTTAGCCATTAGTCACTAATATAACTGCCGTGGCTACACTAGGGGTTTGGTGGGTGGGTTGGCAGAGAAGCAGACTGCGGATTGTGGATCACGTGGCTCCTGCTTCCTGTGTCTCCAACCCAGCTGCCAGTGAGAATATAGTGGTATGACTCCCCTATCCATGGCTCTGTTGGTGTTCCTTTTTGGCCTCACCATATCCTGAGTTCTTGTGCGGGGAGTGGGAGCTGAGACCCTGCATAACACTCAGGTATGTTACTTAAATTATATCAGCCTGTTTTCTCACTTACAAAGTGGAGCTGATAATAAAAACAGTAATAACCACCTAATTTAGGATTGCACAAAAAATTAGAGATAACACATGCAAAGACCCTGGCATAACACCTGGCACATAATAAACACCCAGTAATGAATAACCATTTATGTTGTCTTAAAACAGGTCATTTCTGTACTTTTTAACACCCTGGTAGACAACCCACAGCACAGTCCTGGGAACTGGTAACTCTTACCTCGTGAGAATTGCTCAGAACTTATAGAGCTTTCAGGAATGTCCTGTTTGGGGGGAAAGTTTAATATTTCATGGGTTGTTTGGATGTAAGTATCAAAATAAGCTCAGTTTTCACTGTGTAATGAGATCTTTTTTATTGTCTGCTTTGACACCTGTGGGGACAGAGCCAGGAGTGCAGTTTCCAGGCTCTCGGCCTCACGTGGAAAGGTGCTGGCTCAGGTAGTAAATGGCCGTCAACTGTGATTGGATGGCTATCAGCTGTGGCTAGTTGGCCATCAGTTGTAACCAGTGAGACACTGGCCACTAATATAACTGCCGTGGCTACGCTAGGAGAAAATGGGGGCTAACAAGAAGATGGTGGCTGAGCTAGCAAGAGCAGATTGCAGTTAGCAAGGTAGATTGCAGCTAGCAAGTGGGGTTGGTTGGCAGAGAGAAGTGGACAGCGAGTGGCAGATGGTGTGGCTCCTGCTTCCTGTGTCTCTAACCCAGTCGCCAGAGAGACTATAGTGGTATGACCCCCCCTATCTATGGCTCCGTGGGTGTTGCTTTTTGGCCTCATCATGTCCTGTGTCCTTATGTGGGGAGCGGGACCAGAGGCCCGCATGACATCCTGCATGACAACACCCTAGAATCCAATTTCCCCAAGGTCAGGATTCATGTTTTACCTTGTTGACTACTGTATACCCAGTACCTAGAATAGTACCTGGCACATAGTAGGCACTCAATAAGTATTTCCTGACGAATAAATGTGTAGTTAGATTATTTCCAGTAAACTGCTTAAGGAAGCAAGGAAAGCTGTGTCTCTATCTCTGTATCTATATAGCCATTCTTTTTATATCTCTGACAACACTGGTAATCACACTAAGCATAGATAAATACATACCTCATCTTGGGCTTGCATGGGAGAACAGCAGAGGCTGATGGAGGACTTGGGGAAAGTTCACTGTGTGGGACATTCTCTGGGAGGCACAAGAAAGCATCATAGAATCCCTCATGGCTCCCAAACAGGGCCTCAGACGTGGCTGAGAGCCAGCTGGTCCACGCAGAAAGGCCTGGTATCAGAACCAGGAAGAAGCAGAGAGAGGGAGCCCAGGCGCCAGAGGCCATGGTGAGGTATGACCACCTGCAGTGAGGCCCGCTCCTAAAGATGAGGACCAGATAAGGACCCCCCAAGCTACTGCTCAGCAGAGCCAGCCTCTCTGACACTGGCTTTTGGTGCAAACACCTCACATTGGAAAGAGGTAGAGAAAGTTGGAGTATTTTTTTTAAAGATTTTTATTAAAATATAGCTAACATACAATATTAGTTTCAGGTGTACACAATAGTTATTCAACGATTATATACCTAAAGTGTGATCACCATAAGTCCAGCAACAATCTGACACTGTACTATGCTATTACAATATTAATAACTATATTTCCTATGCTGTACATTACATCCCCATGACTTATTTGTTTTGTATCTGAAAATTTGAACCTCTTATTCCCCTTCACCTTTCCCCCACCTTTAAAAATTTTTCAATTAGAGTTTATATTAATTTCAGATGTACAGCATAGTGGTTAGACATTCATGTAATTTAACAAGTGATCCCCCTGATTAGTACCCACCTGGTACTAGTATCAGGTTATGACTATACTAGTCATACTATACTGACTATACTACTATACTGACTATATGACTATTGTATAGTCATACTATACTAGTCATACATACATATGACTATACTAGTCATAATACATAGTTATTATACATAGTTATTACCATATTATTGATTATATTCCCTATACTTTACATCCCCGTGATCATTTTATAACTATTAATTTGTACTTCTTAATAGCCTTCACCTTTTTTACCCTGTCTCCAACCGCCCCCCATGTATCACCCCAATGAATCTAATGCCCATCTGACATCATACATAATTATTACGACATTATTGACTACATTCCTTATGCTGTACCCTACATCCCCATGACTACTGTATAACAACCAAATTGTACTTCTTAATCCCTTCCCCTTTTTCACCATTCCTAACATGTCTCCTGTCTGGCAACCAGCAAAATGTACTCTGTATCTGAGTTTGTATCTGTTTTGTTTATTTATTTTGTTCTGTAGATTACACAAATAAGTGATATCACATTGCATCTGTCTTTCACTATCTGACCTACTCCACTCAGCACAGTACCTTCCAGGTCCATCCATGCTGCCAGAGATGGTGCGCACCCATTCCCTTCCATGGCTGAGCAATATTCTACTGTATATATGTACCACCTCCTTTTTTTTTTTTTTACTTAAATCTGTAATATTTGTTTTTTATAGGATAAACATAGTTCTAAAGATAAAGAAAATAGAACAATAGTAGTAGAGGAAATTTAAATGGAACTTATATGTGCCAATTTGTCTTCTATTATTTGCAGGTACTACCACATGCTTATAATAATGCTTTAAAATAAGAGATTTGTTATCTTTTTGCAGAGGAGGAAACTAAAACACAGAAACGCTAAGAAAAGGGGGTCAAATATATGGTGACGGAAGGAGAATTGACTCTAAGTGGTGAACACACAATGTGATATATAGACTATGTCCTACAGAACTACACACTACAAACCTATTTAAGTTTACTAACAATTGTCACCCCAATGAATTTTAATCAAAAAAAGAAAGGAAGGAAGGAAGGAAGGAAGGAAGGAAGGAAGGAAGGAAGGAAGGAAGGAAGGAAGGAAGGAAGGAAGGAAGGAAGGGAAGGAAAGGAAGGAAGGAAGGAAGGAAGGAAGGAAGGAAGGAAGGAAGGAAGGAAGGAAGGAAGGAAGAGAGAGAAAGAGAGAGAGAGAGAGGAAGGAAGGAAGGAAGGAAGGAAGGAAGGAAGGAAGGAAGGAAGAGAGAGAAAGAGAGAGAGAGAGAGAGAGAGAGAGAAAGGAAGGAAGGAAGGAAGGAAGGAAGGAAGGAAGGAAGGAAGGAAGGAAGGAAGGAAGGAAGGAAGGCTAAGTAACTTTACCAAAGACAGAAAATATTCTTGAGCTGGGATTAGATTACTGACCATCTATATCCGGAGTCTGTGTCCTCAACTACTATGCAGGAGCGTGTCTCACATTTCAACTCTTGTACACTGGCTATAATTTCTTAAGTTATCGATACTGTACATTTATCTCTCAAGGTATTTGATTTATTTCATAATGTGTTTATAGTTGTGAGCCACTTAATGATGAGGATATGTTCTGAGAAATGCATCAGTAGGCAATTTCTCCCTCATGTGAACATTGGAGAGCGCACTGACACAAACCTAGACGGTACCGTCCACTACACACCTATACTGTATAGGGTAGCCTATTGCTCCCAGGCTACAAGCCTGTACAGCATGTTACTGTACTGAATACCGAAAGCAATTGCAACACAATGGCAAGTATGTGTGTATCTAAACATGTCTAACCATAGAAAAGTTACAGTAAAAATATAGAATAAAGATAAATAAGTGGAACACGTGAATAAGGCACTTAGCATGTTGGAGCCTGCAGGACTGGAAGTTGCTCTGGGTGAGTCAGTGAGTGAGTGCTGAGTGAGCGGGAAGGCCTCGGACATACTGGACACTACTGCAGACTTTATAAACACTGTACACTTAGACTACACTACACTTACCAAAATAATTTTCTTTCCTAATAATAAATCAACTTTAGCTTACTGTAACTCTTTTGCTTTGTAAACTTTTAAATTTGTTTAACATTTCAATCCTTTTGTAATAACACTGTAAAACACAAACACACTGTATAGCTATACAAAAATATTTTATTTATATTCTTATTTTAGAAGCTTTTTTCTTTTTTGTTTTTTGTTTGTTCTGTTTACTTTTTAAAGCATTTTTGTTAAAAACTTAGGCACAAACATACACGTTAGCCTAGGCCTACACAGGGTTAGGATAGTCAGTATCACTGTTTTCCACCTATCCCACTTTCCATCTTATCCCACTGGAAGGTCTCCAGGGGCAATCAGATGCATGGAGCTGTCATCTCCCTTGGTAACAATGCCTTCTTCTGGAATACCACTTGAAGGACCTGCCTGAGGCTCTTTTTAGAGAAGGTGTCACTCTTTTCAGAAATATTGTACCACCTCTTTTTTATACATTTTTTTCATCATCAGACACCCAGGCTGCCTCCACATCTTGGCCTTTGTAAACAGTGCTGCAATGAATATATAGACGCACATGTTGCCTGCGTGTAACATGGTGGGTTTCTTCAGATAATTGCCCAGAAGTGGGATTACTGGTTCTTTTTTGTCACTTCTTATAGCCTTTGTTTTAAAGTCTATTTTGTTTGGTATACTCCAGCTTTTTTGTTTGTTTCCATTTTCATGAAATATCTTTTTTCCATCCATTTACTTTCAGTCTGTGTGTCTCTTTTGATCTGAATTGAATCTCTGTTGGCAGCATATGTGTTTTCTTATCCATTCAGCCATTCTATCTTTTGATTGGAGCCTTTAATCCATTCACATTTAAACTAATTGTTGATAGATATGTAGTTATTGCCATTTTATTATTCATAAATTTGAGTTTTCCCCCTTTATCTTAAAGAAGTCCCTCTAACATTTCTTGTAATGCTGGTTTGATGGTGACGAACTTCGTTAGCTTTTTCTTATCTGGAAAGTTCTTTATCTGTCTTTTGATTCTAAATGATAGCTTTGCTGGGTAGAGTAATCTTGGTTGTAGGTTCTGCCTACATCACTTTGAATATTTCATGCCAATCCCTCCTGGCCTACAAAGTTTCTGTTGAGAAATCAGCTGATAGTCTTATGGAAGCTCCCTTGTAGGTAACTAACTGCCTTTCTCTTGCTGCTTTTAATATTATTTATTTGTCTTTAACTTTTGACATTGTAATTATAATGAGCCTTGGTGTCAGCCTGTTTGGGTTCTTCTTGTTTGGGACTCTATGTGCTTTGCAGGCTTGTATATCTATTTCCTTCAACAGGTTAGGGAAATTTTCAGTCATTATTTCTTCAAATAAGTTTTTGAGTCCTAGCTCTCTCTCTTCTCCGTCTGGTACTCCTATAATGCAAATGTTGGTACACTTGAGGTTGTCCTAGAGGCCCCTTAAATTCTCCTCAATTTTTTTGGATACTTTTTTCTTTTTGCTGTTCTGATTGGGTGTTTTCTGCTACCTTATCTTGTAAATCACTGATTCAGTCCTCTGCTTCATCTAATCTATTGTTGATTCCCTTTAATGTATTCTTCATTTCCATTATTGTATTCTGTATTTCTGTTCTGACTAGTTCCTTATTATATTTTCTATCTCCCTTTTTATGTTTCCTATCTCTTTGTTGAAGTTCTCCCTGAGATCACTGAACATCCTTATAACCAGTGTTTGGAAATCTGCATCTGGTAGATAGCTTGTCTTTATTTTGTTTAGTTCTTTTTCTGGAGCTTTGGTTTTTTTTGTTTTGTTTTTTGGAAGTGTTTCTTTATCTCCCCATTTTGCCTGCCTTTCTGTGTTTGTTTCTATGTAGGGCTGCTATGCCTCCCAGTGTTAGCAGAATGACCTGATATAGCATGTGTCCTGTGGGACCAGTAGTGAAGTCTCCCTGGTTACCAGAGCTGGGGGTTTCAGGTGTGTCCCTTGTGTGGATTGTGTGTGTCCCCCTGTTGTAGTTGAGACTTGATTGCTCTTTTCACATCAGTGGGAGAGATTGCTCCTCAGGCTAATTGGTTGTGTGGACAGGCCATGACTACAGTGGAGGAACTCTTGCGCAGGTACTGACCCTACAGAGCAGGGTTCACTTTAGCAGGGCTCTGGTGCCTGCCCAGTCTGGCCTTTGGGTGTGTCATCCTTGAAGGTGGCTGGGTGATGCTCTGGCCCAGTCTGAAGCTGACCACTGGTCCTGCCAGCCCTGGGGCTTCTTGGGGGGGGGACCTGCTGCAGGACAAGTTCATCCCGAAATATGTGCCCTGCCTAGGGCCAACTGGCATGAGCCACAGAGCAATCCAGAGAGGGCCACCACCTGTGCTGTGCTTGGAGGCACCTTGAGAGGCCGAGCCACAAACGAAGGCCACTGTCACTAGTGCCAGGCTTAGGGCTGCTTAGCCTTATGTACGTGACACACCGAAGCCAGATGCTGCTTGTTCGGGTTTTGTGAACCTTGGAGAGATTTTAGGAAATTCTGCAGCATGAGCCAAGGCAGTTGTTTATACAGAAAAGCCACTGGAAGCGGCTTGGGTGTGCCCACAATTTAGGTGGGGCGTGGTCTTGGAATCACTAGGGCGGGGCAGATGAAAAGTGATAGCCAATTTGATGGAGACTCAGATATGGTGTCTGCCTGTGTCTACACACAGGGATAGGGAGGGCTCAACAAAGAAAACATGGCTTCTACCAGCTCCTCCATCTAGGAGAAAGCTGCACATCCAGCCCACCTGCGGAAGCCAGACAATTCACTTCCTCTCTGTATATCCCTGACACCTTTTGAGCTGTTGTGCCCTAGTCTCACTCAGCCACAATCTGCACTGGTTTTCACAGTCCGAAGTTACGGGAACTTCTCTTCCCAGCACTGAAACCCTGAGCTGGAGAGGGGCTGGGACCCCTTGCCCCTCTTGTGGGGAACTCTGCAGCTGACATATTCCTCCTGATTTTTAATGGTCACATGCAGGTGTGGGACCAGCCCATTCCGATCTCTGCCCCTTCTGCCACTCTCATGGTTGCTTCTTGTGTATGTCCGCAGTTGTAGAGCTTTGGTTCAGCGAGACATCAGGAGGTTCTCAAAAATGGGTGTTTTGTGGTTTAGTTGTAATTGATGTGGTCCTGAGAGGTGATCACAGTGTTTACCTACTCTACCATCTTGACCAGAAAAATCCAAAATGTGGAAAATCTTGAACTAACTGAGTGTAAACTCTGAATTCACCATGTTTAAATATGGAATTACTGAGTTACCTCAAATACAGCACACATGTACACACACTATATGCAGAAATCTTGCCAGACAAAAAGTTTTTATGATATCTAAAGTCAAGTGTTTAAAATCATGTGATTTCAAAAATAACATGGGTAACAAAAGCTTAAAACATTCCTCTCTGAAAAAAAACTTGTGAATTGGTTTGGCCCGGCAGATGCCAAGGTCACAGTTAATTTGATAACTAATTTTTTATCAGAGATGCAGCCGCTTGTTAGAATGATAAACAGGTTGAACTTTGGTCTGAGTTGGCAGTTTCCAGAGAAGCAGGTGGCTGAGGTGAAAATCTTAGATTTGGTTACATAAGCCTGTGTCTGGCTCTCTGTTTTTAATGCGGTATTGTGACTTTGAAAGCAATGAAAGAATGCAACTGCTGCAGGTATCGCTTAAGCAGGTTTATGATCTCATGTGGATGATATGAGACCCCTGGGTCTCAGGGGCTGCTGTATCTTATCATTTTGTTGCTCTTGCTTTTCCACAAGAGCAACACAAGATGCGTTTTTCAGCCGTAGGCAAAACATGTCAACTGGGAGTCTGGGTTTGAGGACATTCGGGAGGTCAGGAGGACGACTGGGAGGTCAAACTTGGAGTGAAACGAGCTGCTAAGAGGACTTGATGCTAAACTCCATAATGAGTGGTTAGTCTAGTTAAATCTCTTTTGCATTTGATTAAAATAGGGTCTAGGAATGGGGAGCAAGGGTGACGCTGCTGGTACAGATCTGGCAGCCTTGGCTGGGGAACAGGCTGGGTCCGAGGGTCTGTACCAGAATCTGCTGCCTCGAATTGCAATGTAACAAAGTGGTAACAATGTTCTATTGCCCCAAGACTGGAGAGCAGGGACCGTGTTGCATACTTCTCTCCATGAAGCATACCACTCATCTTTTGCTTGATGCTCAGTTGATGTATGCTCCTATGGCTTGGTGGGTCTTGTTTCCTTCAAGTTATAAAAAGATTGAAAAATCACCTTCTAGGTAGTTTGCTATATAAAAAGAATTTATTTTCCTGGTTTCCTGCATGTCAAATGACGAGAGAATAATCTTGGAGCTGGAAGCCAGGTCTAGGAGGTCTCCCTGGGGAAGAGAGGGATATGAGACAGGGGGGTTCGTGGTCCAGTTAGAAAGCACGAGGGGCCCTGTGGAGATGCTTACTCTTCCCTGCCACGGACCCTCATGGGTCTGCATTCCTTTGGAAGCTGGATCCAAAGGCAGTGCCGGACTCTAGGCTCTGCCTTACTTCTCAAGTCTCCAACATTTATAGTCATGGCACATGTGCTTTCATTTTACGTTTTGCTCACCAAAGACCCCATGTCCCCTATCTTCCAGAAACCCCATGCTCAAGGATCCCCTCTTCACATGAACTTCTGAATCCTACCAGGTTGAGTGCCTAGGACAAGGCGCAGGAATCCTTAATGCCCCACGATTGTCATTGTAAGGGACATCTAGACTTTGGCTTGTCATGATTCAGAGACAATGAGAGAGATGTAGAGATTGTCCATGCAGACCTGGGACGGCCAAAGGATTTGATGCTAGCCTCTCCTCTGAAACCCCTGTAGGGGGCACAGCCATAAATTTCAGAGCTCAGGTGGGGAAGTCCAGAGGAGCTGATAAGCACCAAAGTGCTTCTGAAGGCAGAAGGAATCAGAGAATGTGTGTGGGTCATAGAGTGCCTGAGGTGAGGCGAGTTAGCTTCATCAAATGCAGAAGGTGCAAAGAGACACCAAAGCTCTGAGAAGATCATGATTCACTTTTGAAATAGTTCTGTCCTTAGAAGATAGAAAGAACCTATGTGAAAATTCCAGTGCAGAATCTGAAAAAATCAGTTTAGATTTACCTCTGCATTGACTCTTTTACTGTTTGTATATTCCGTGTTATTGCCATGGTAATATCTACCTATACCCAGTGTGGAAATGTGGAGAGTGCTATTCAGTATTCAAGGGCCTGGCCTCTTCACCGTAAAGCCACTTATCCCTCTGAGCCTCAGTCTACTTTAATGTATAAAATAGGACCATAACAATGCTATCAATGTACTGTGAGAATTAGATGAAATAAAGTAAATAAAGATTTTTCTTAAGAAGCTCAAGGGTCAAAACCATTATAAGAGAAAGAATTATAATTATTTATTTCTCCAGCTATGGAAAAAATGTGGATTTGGAGGGGTTGTTATGCCTGGACATCATGTACAAAACATTGAAGTTCTAAATTTATTTCACATATTGTTTGGTTTTTCTTTTTGTGCCTGAAAACAGTAGGGCCTCTGAGGCCAAGTTGTAAAAGGTAAAGAAAGACATCAATGAAATGTCTGATAGACTGAGCAGAACTCTGTCTCCTGATAAGATATTTACATTTCCACTGGATATTAATGAACATGTGTCTCAACAGAAAAAAGACTTTCCAGGTCTTGATAACATGCTACTTGAACCATATTTCTTAACCAACTATCTTTCTGCTTGCCCAGAGGAACAGTTTCTGTTGCTACTCGTTGCTATTGATTTTTGCTGATTATCTTGATAATCCTTATTATAATTCCACCTCTTTTTAGTATTTCATAAACAGTCTCTTTAAACTACAAAGGTTTCAAAGAATTCTGATGGCATAGGTGTGTGGCCAGTGTTAACAGTGTGGACCTGTATCAAAGTTGAAATTTGTGATGGAATAGGGGCTTCAGGAACTTAATCACAAACTGTCAAAATGCTAAAGAGAGTAAAAGATGTCTACTAATTAAAAATAGTTCATACAGAGATGGGTTAACCTGAATAAGAAAAAAATTTAAGTGTTACACCAGGGGGAGATCTCATAAAAGCACCAGGAATCCTAGTCAATTTTTTAAGAATTAAGAAAGCAACAGTGGGAATGATGCCTAGCAGAAAAGCTTGAGAAATGAAATCAGAATTTTTAGTGTTTCCAATTGTAATTAATATGCCTTTATCTTTACTGCTTTATCAAAAATAAATTATTTTAATTTGAAGACTGTGATAACATTTCAGAAAATTCAAAATCAAGAGGAGTTATCTGCCACAATTCTACCTACTACCTTACTACGACAGTTAGAATCTTTTCATATTCCTTCGATCTTTGTCTATTTGCTTACTTTTCAAAATTACGCTTGTACTCTTCATACAATATTATACATTTTCACATTGTTACAGTGTTTATAATTATAGTTTTAAAAAATATATCTTGTTGTTTGCTTCCTTCACTGGTTTATTATCCTTGTCCCACAAACATATTCAGATTTCTTCATCTTAAAAAAGAGTCTTCCTTAGCTCTTTATTTTAATTTAAAAATTTGTTATATATTGCCAAGTGAAAAAACAAAGCTCGGGGGAAAATGTACATGGAAGACTGCTTGTCTTTTAGAAGTAAGACAACCTCGTTGGTTATAGCAAGTATTAATTTTTAAGACTCTGCTTAGGAAGGGTTATAATTCTACCAACAGCAAAGCTTTTGTGCTCTTTTCAGCAGTTCTTTGGCAGCTTTCGCTTCCCCCTAGGAATTCTTGTCTTCCCCAAATTGCTTCTTAATCTAATGAAAAATTGTTTCCACGTTCTGCCTTGGGAGCCAAATATATAAAGTTATAGCCTCAACTTTCTAATTCAACACCTACTAGGTACCCATTGTTAAGAGATACACCGAGGCATATTAAAAATTTAACTAAGAGTTGCAATGGAGAGGGGAAGGAAAGACAAAAGACAGAAAGGTCTCATTTGACCAGCATTTATCTGATTTCAGTTTCCTCTAACCTGGCAAATGTTTAAGAACTATTTCCTCTTTTGTGGATTTCTTGGAGATGCTGAAAATCCTTTTCCTGCCATTTCCTTGTTGGGAGTGAATATGGATCTTCTGATCAGTCACTTAGCTCCTCTCTCCATCTCCCTGTCTCTCAGTGCAACTTCAGCCCTCATTTTTCCAAGGCAATTCCCTGGGGCGGAATATCAAAGTTGTCCAGCCAGCTTTTTCTTCAAGCTCTCTCTGATCCTGGCCAAACACCAATACAAACTTGGACCTCTATGAGTGCAGTTATACTAACAATACGGCCCACTCTGCTGCCCCAGGCTGTCCACCAGCCTCTCCTCCTTAGCTGTCTGCCGCCAAAATGAAGCCCTCTGAATAAGCTCTTAATGTACTTGATGAGGCTTGAGGGGGGAAGAACCACCACCACCATACACACACACTTCCCTTCCTCTTTGGAGTGAAGGCTGGGACTCAGCACACTGGCAGTTCTTTAAAGAGATGCTCTCATCTCCAAGTTCCCTCCAACTCTCTGACTTCAACTTTTAAGATTGCAAGTGGTAACAGGGTTTCAGCCACCTCCTTTGAAAACAATTGACAGGTCTCCTAAATACACAAAGCCTTGACCTTCTCCAGTAAAGACAGGTTTCCAGTCTCTAATCCCTTTCTCTCCCAGTGGGGGTGGGGCTGTGTGGGGACAGAGCCAGGAGTGCAATTTCTGGGCTCTCGGCCTCACGTGGAAAGGTGCTCACTCAGGTAGTAAATGGCCATCAACTGTGATTGGATGGCCGTCAGCTGTAACCAGTGAGCCATTGGGCACTAATATAACTGCTGTGGCTATGTTAGCAGAAAATGGGGGCTAGCAAGAAGATGGTGGCTGAGCCTGCAAGCGGTGCAGTGAGGGTTGTGGACAGTGTGGCTCCTGCTTCCTGTGTCTCCAACCCAGCTGCCAGCGATACTATAGGGGTATGACTCCCCTATCTATGGCTCCGTGGGTGTTCCTTTTCGGCCTCACCATGTCCTGCGTTCTTATGTGGGGAGCGGGACCAGAGACCCTGCAGACAGCCCCACACGACAGGCTGCCATTTGACTTTTTCCTGACTCTGCCAGCAGCTCTACCCTGACTTTTGCAGTGCTGACATCTGACCATGTGTTACGACTTTGAGGATATAATAATCATGTGAGAAAGTCGCTGCTTTGCTACTGATGGAGAAACTGACCTAAAATGGTTCCCTGCCACGTGGAACTGACCTAAAATTGTGGCCCGAGCAGAGAGAGATGTCCCCAGCCTAAGCCTCAGCCCACTTCCTCATAACTCCCTCCAAGCCACACCCCAAGCCAATCACCAGAGGACCCCTACGTCTTCCCCAACAGTCCCCAACCCATAAAAACCGGCTCAAAACCATGCTAGGGGCTCAGTCTTTGGGAAGGTTCCCGCTGAGCCCGCTGGCACAATAAAGCTGACTCTCCTAACTCTCTGAGTGTTGCTTGGGTTCTTTCCAGTCCTGGTATCCGTAACACTACCATGACTGGCTAATGTAAACTAGGTAACCTTGCTAATACTGAGGGATTTTTTTTTCCCCTTTAAATATCTATCATGGATTTTATTTTTTATTTTTGCCGGTCGGTCCTTCTGAAGTCTTACGCCCTTGAACTTCTTTAAAGGTAAACTTTTCTTTCCTGAATTCTTTTGTGTCTGAATCTTCTTTTCTCAAATCCTGCATAGGCTGCTTAGTTTTTCACTATGGAATGCGGGTATGATGGGCACCTATTGTCTTGGAGTCTGAGCCAAATCAGAGACTGACATCATTCCATTGTCACTCCTGGACCACAAGTCAGGTACAAGACTGGGAGTCAGAGCGGGCTAATCTGAAGTCAGTCCATTTTCTACCACACTTTGGTCTCCTGGCTATCATAGACTTAAAGCGCCCGAGTTTCTCTTCCCAGTCTAATTGTGTTTAGACTTTCATCTCTCTTAGCACCATGGAAGGTGTTGTCATTAATGCCTCCATTTCCCTTAGGTGACCTCAGAGAAGGAGGCTGTGGGAAGCAACTGTTTGTGTCTCTAAAATTCCATCCTGTGTACCCGCATGGGAGAAGTTTAATTCTGGGAAGAAAAGTTGGGTGAGTACTAACCTTATTTTACAAATGAGTTTTAGCTCAGTGGAAACTGTCATCCAATGGTGTCAGGTCCTACTTGGGTTCCAGCCTCAGTAGTTCCTTCTCCTTCCACAGCTGTGGATCACTTAATTCATATACTCAGAACTCATCTCACCAATCATCTGGTCCGATCCAAATAGAGACGGGATTTTCACCCAGCTTCAGTCGTGTCCTGGGCATTGAGATCCCCTGGTTGAGAATATGCCCTCCCCCTTCCCACATGCCCTGTTCTTCTCACTAAGCATTGACCTTGGACTCTGTACCGAAGCCTCTCTTCTAGTACACTGCACAGTACTCTGTTCTCCTCAAGGGACTTTTACCCAGAACTTAAGGGGAGACTTTATCTGCCTGTCTAGAACTTGAGCCTCCGTTTGTATCCGGGCTCCACTCCCCGTTTGGGATGCCCGAACAGTCTCACGTGAGCAGCCTCGCTTCTGTTCCATGGCCAATATTTGCCCGCGCTGTGCCAGATGAATAGCACACCTGCTCACCAGGTGGAGCCTCCCTGGGTGCGCAGTGGGAAGTTCTCAGAGGCTGTGTTCTGCTGGGCCCTGGGATCTGATAAAAAGCCTTTGTCTCAGGTGCTTATTACAAGTGCCTCCATGACGTCTCATTATCCAAGCAACTAGCAGAGGCATGTTTTCTTAAAATGGAGATGATGAAAATAATAATGAATTTCCTAGTTACCTAGCAAGGTGGGACTGATATCTATTTTAGTTTGCTCCGAATTGGCCCTTTAAAAAAAAGGTTTAGTTTCCCACTCGTTGCTGCCATAACTTCAATAAGGGATAGGACAGGCCATAATACAAAAGGCAATTTGAAGAAATGATCAAGAGCCATAGTATCCTTTCTCTTTATCCCAGTCTCTTTTTCTACATAGTATCGTCATTGCACACGCACACTTGTTCTCAGAGCTATGGGCTGGATGGAGCAGACACCTTCAAGATGATGAGCAGAAGGATGGAAGGGCCCCCATTAAACTTAGTGAACTGGGGCAGACCACCTAGGCCAGGGGTTGTCACACCACTGCCTGCTTAGCTCAGTTTGGGCCTCTCCCTGGCTCTCTGTAAGGCACCTCCTGTCTCACTATTGCCTTTGTAACTCTATCTACATGGTACCTAGTGCACCCACCACCTGCCACCTCACTGTGTCTCTGCCCACCTGCTTCACGTACCCTCATCCTACTGGGCCTGGATTTTGAGGTTGTGAGCATACTATTAAGTGAGAAGAATTAGTATAAGCATAATAGTCTGAACAAGGTGATTAAAGGGGCAGTTCACCTGTCCTCATGTCTCTAATATTCATTTTTTTAAATGTGTTTTAAAGATCAGTGGTGTGCTAGGTACTGTGTAGACCCTAGTAGCTCACAGTCTGGTGAGGGGAGCAGACTTATAAACAAATAATTGCCATTCAGTGTGATAAACTGCTGTCAAGTTCATTCCTAGAAACTGATGGTGATCTTAAGGTGGTCTCCTCCCCAGGTGGGGCATTGTATGGTGTTAGGCACTGTGCTCAGGGCTTTGGTTCATTCAATACGAGCTTAAAGTGGAATAGGCACCATGGTGTGTGTGCGTTGGCTCTCACACCCATCTCCTGGGGTTTCTCAAAGCCATTTTCCTTGTCTGTGGTGCCAAGTGTAGGGCCAAGCACATAGGATTTAGTTATAAGTGGTAAATCCCGTTTCAGACTCTGCCAGATGATCCGTGGAAAGCCATTTAAATTCTGAGTTTTGTTTTCCTCCTCTTTGATGCAAAAGTCAGATCCTGCCTCATGAGGTTGTTGTGGGGATGAAGAGAGGTAATAGATATGAAAATAGTTTTGTAAACCCTGAACGGTTGAACACATGTGACTTGCAATGACTCCAGCCAAGGTTCCAAATGTTTATTAGAGCAGGCTCACTCCCCAGGCCAGCCTTGTAAATGCCTCTGGCTCTCAGACAACTCAGAGGAACCACAGCGGTCTCCTCCCACACTGTGTGTCCTCCGCCCACATGGGTAGAATCTGCTTTGCCCGGCTGCTCAAGTTGCAGCGGATGTTGGCTGCTGCTGGGAAACGAAGAGGAGGCAATGAAGAAGGGGCAGCAGGCCAGGAAAAATAGGAAGTTGGTACATTTGGACCATGATAGGGATTTTTTTCTTTTTTGGCTGGGAGATAAAAGCGTTTTTGTTAGTTTAAGGGGGGCAGGGACTCATGGCAGTTATCTGAACGGATCTTGTTTGTGGATGACTCTAGACTTTGAGACCTGGCAAGTGCTGGCACTAAGAGAAACTGAAGTGTTTTTAGCACAGAGGAAAATCCCCTGAGTCTCCTGATTACTGCAATAGTGCTAAAGTCTGCAGAGGGAACAAGCTCTCAGGCCAGGTTGTACCCACTTGAGGTCACAGGGGTGTTGCAGAGGCCCTGTCAGTTCTGTTGGGCATTTGCCGAGGTAAAACTGGGGAGGGGGAGGCCCTGAATGTGTCAGGGTAGAGGCACGTTCCCCTCTCTGGTCTGCAGTGAACTAGCAGCCATAGGTAAGCAGGCGCCCAGGTAAGGGTTTACTGTGGCCCCAAGGCTTCAAGGTGAATTCCTAGACACAGACTCTGTACCCATCTTGCTGACTGGCTCTCCAGTCCAGGGTCAAAGTTGCCTGTGAGCCAGCCCACTCTAACCCTCTCGCAACCTCACACCCATCCTCTTGGCCACAAGCCTTTCCCTCTCCACCATTCCTGAACTTGCAGGTGCCTTTTTAAGTCTCCATCCCTTTGCCCCTGCTTGACAGAGCCTTCCCCTTTCCTAAGCACACTGATTTTCTCATTTGTGACCCAGAGGTACTTTGAGGTCTTCTCAGCGCTCCTGGCTTACCACGCATGCATTGAGACTCCTTTTAGAGATCACTAGGATAAATTAGAAGGATTGCAGGCTTAAAAATATAAACAATTTTATGTTTACATGTTACACGATTGCAAGAGTGAACACATAAGTATGATTGATTGACTGGAATGAGGCAGAGAAGGGAGCTTGCTATGCACTTGCACTTCTGGGAGTAATCACAGTTACACTCAGATAAGCTCTCGACAAAGGAAGTGCTTACCTGAGCAATGATCGGCTCTCCAGCTGTGCTAAGTGCTCAGTTGAGTGCTGCCAATGCTGGGAACTCCAGATGCAAATGTTCTGTGTCCCCTGGTGAGAAGAAGCTGGTCCTTACCTGTAGGGGGCCTGCAGTAGGTCTAGCTGAGAATACACCTGGATGGGTATAATTGGGCCGACACCTTCTGGCTTCCCTACTCCCAGCTCTCTGAATCAAAAAGCTGGGTAAAAGCCAGCAATAAAGTACGCTTGGGTTTTTATTGAAACTCTAAGTGCACGCTCTTTGTCATTAGGTTTAACCCAACATAAATGAAAGCAAAATACATTGTAGTGAAACTGCAGACTTGGGAGGAGTGAATGGGAGGAGAGGAGGAAAAGAAACAAGTGATTACTAGAGGAGGATTAGGAAATAGGAAGGTGTTTCGTTTTTGTTTCTGAAGATGAGAGTGATTTGAGGCTATTTATGCAAAGAGTTTAAGTTAGGGGAGAAAATTCTCTCCAAAGTCTCTTTGATGACCACAACTTCAATGACCACTTACGCTACTATTTCCAGACCTCTCCTTCAAGATCCATATTTTCAGTTACCTACCAGACTTTAGCTTTATCTTAATTTCTTAAACAGAGGATCCATTAGTAAAGTGAATGAGTAATTGGAAATTAATTTAAAACTATGGTCCCCAGCATAGGAGGGAACCACGTTCTTTTAAAGGATGAGGGACAGAGCATAGATGACATAAGAACTAATCTTGTGTGGGAAGAAGTGAAGGGGTAATCATGAGACACAAGAAAATTAATGCACAAAAGATAACATCTTCCTCTGTGAAGTAGCTTTTGCACATCCTTTCATCTGTTGGGCATCGATGGTAATGCCTTTTTCTAACCTTTGCAGATTGAGGGCTGGGGGAAGGGTACTTCTCAGGCTTCAGTGAAAGGAAGTGTGACCAGTTCCCATGCCCGACCCATTGATAGCTGAATTTGTGGACCAGGTCCTATTCAGCCATGCTGAAGTCTGCGACGCTTCTGATCTGAGCCTAGAAAATCTGCGAGCAAGTGAGGCTTGCCTTGATGACATGGGTGAGTCTACTTGGCCGAAAGGACTAGAAACAGAATGGACGCATTAGAGAGGAGATCATCTGTTGAGCGTCAGGGAGTGTGGAACAGAGAGGGGCTGAGGATGGTGTGTCATAGGAGAAGTTACCAGCTACCTAAAAGAATGGTCTATTTACATTGAGGCCCCAACTGAAGTTCTTAACCATTCTCTCCATATGTAAAAGGGAGATAAGGAACGATTTCCTGTTTCATTTTACCTAAAATATCATAACTTCTTTAACTCATTAGTACTACTGAAAAATGATTATAGGTCTCAATTTTCCCAGGGATGCATGCATTTCAAATAGCTGGCCTGCAATATTAGTGATTCAGGAACAGTCAGTATTTGGACTGCCATGTGGTACTTAAGGTTGCAACTCATTGTTTGTCAGTAAAATACAGTTTCCTAACCCCTGAATATGTTTATTTTTCTTCTGTAAAGACTTTATCTTTGTCTTTTTGTTGAGAAAGAAGCCAAAGTACAACAGCCACCTCAACATACTAATTAAGAACACAGTTTCTGGAGAAAACTCACTGTGACCTTGTAAGCCATTCAACTTCTTTGGGTCTCAGTTTTTCCTCATCCTGTATAATGTGAATCATAGGCCCCACAGAGGCCCCACAGCAATGTTGTGAGGATGAATTAAGACAATCTATGCAAAACAACTTTGTGAGGTGCCAGAATCTATTTAACACTGAATGCATTCTGGCCATATACAACATGTATATTATAAATGTTAAAAGTCCATGAACTACTAAAGAAATAAATCAGAAGTTTACAGCTTGAAAGGAATGCTTGAGATTATACCAGAATGGCAAATATCTAGCCTATTTTGCATCATTCTTTTTCATTATCATCCATGACAGACATCACTAATCAATTCCAGAATTCTTTCCTAATGTGACACTGTTGATTAGTATCAGAGACTGACTATACCAATTGCTTTGTAATTTATAGCTTTATACAATATGAACTCTTAAAAGGATCAAAAAAAAATAAACGTACTTTAAATGAAAAGGGTATTTGGCAGAAAAATTTGCAAGTAAAGAAAATGGGAAGTTATTGTTGTCTACATTTTAACTCTTTCAATCTTGATTATTTGTTATGGTTTCACTTATGGAAGAAATGAAGCAGACTGCAGAAATCATACATTCTGCACCATTCCAAAGACTTTGTTTGCTTACTTATTCAACAAACATACGAAGTCAGACAATTAAGGTCACAAACTCATCCTAGAAAAAGTGCTACCTACCTCATTGCTGAATATCACTATGGTCAGCTTCAAAGCACTCCCCTCGGGAAGCTATGCACCTCGGGACGCCAGCACCTAGTCCACCCTTCAAAGCAATTTTGGAACTCTTTTTCTGGAATGGTCATCAGAGCTGTCATCGTGTTACCCTGATGTCCTGAATGTCATCAAAATGTCTTCCTTTCAATATTTCCTTTATCTTCAGGTAAAGAAAGAAGCAATTGGGGGGCCAGATCAGGTGAGGAGGGAGGGTGCCCCAATACAGTTATTTGTTTACTGGCTAAAAACTCCCTCATAGACAGTGCCCTGTGAGCTGGTGCATTGTCATGATGCAAGAGAACCATGAATTGTTAGCAAAAAGTTCAGGTCATCTAACTTTTTCATGCAGTTTACTACTTCCAAATAGTAAACTTGGTTAACTGTCCAGTTGGTAAAAAGTCATAATGAATAATCCTCTTATATCAAAGAAGTTTAGCAATGTCATTGCAACAAGTTCGTGAACTTAATTGTCAGAACCTGTATATTTGGTGCCAGCTTTGTACCAGGCACTATACTAAGCACTGAGAAATAAGATGATCAAAATATGACCTGACTCTCAGTAACCTCAAAAAACAATAGGAGAGACAGACATTGACAAAACTGGGTACATCAGCAGTGTGCACTTCAATAAAGGCAGGTACAGGGGGAACAAAGTGTTGGTTCTACTCAGGTGGATAGGAATCAGGAAGTCGGTTTTACCTACATCTTCAGGGGGAAAGTAACCTCATAACCAAGAGATTCTGGAAAATGTTAGTAACCATTATTGGCAAATTAGAAGTTGCATTTTGGATGATGAAATTTTTGTGAACTTAAATTTACTGTTAAAAATTGCTCTTAAGAGTCTGTATAGTTTTGTTAAGGGAAGGCCATAGTTAACTATTGCTGCCTGCTATCCCTATGAGACAAATGGCACAAAGCAATGTTTGCCACAATCACATTTGCAGGAGCAGATTATTTTGTACATTTGCATGAGGGACAAATATGCTTCCTAGTCTAATAGGCTCTCCTTATGTGTGTGTAGGGCTGATGTCAGGGAGTTCACAGTCTGACTCATTAGGTGAACCGCATATGGCTCAAACCTGCATGAAACCAAACACGAGACCAAACTCTGTTTGACGTCATGGTCTTAAAATCAAATTTGCTTACCCTCATTCTTTTGTTGTTAAAAAAACTCTGGTTATTGTTCTGCTGTTTAGGTAAAGATAAAAAGTCTCTATTCCAAAAACCCTGGCTTATAAATTATCTCACAGTTGCTGCTGATCAACCATTCAAATGCCCTTGGGCAACTTGTGGGCAATAAAACCTAGTGTCAAGTAGGTTGCCCAACTTGTTAAGGCTAATGTTGGTAGACCGATTTCTTAAAGTGTTTTTCCACTCTCTTTGGCAGGGATGAAGGGAAATGTGTTCATTTACAAAGGTCAAGACATTCAAGCTTGCCTGGAGCTCTATGTCTAATTAAAGGATTTACCCCAATGTGGGCCATGACAAAGTGCCATTGACCTAGATTCTGTGCTGAATCAACACCATTAAGAGATGCTGATCCAGTTTCCACGTGGCCTTTACTTTCTCTTTTTACATTGGAATTGCCTGAGTTACTGCAGAAGCTAAGAGACAGAGATCCCATTGACTTGGTGTGAATTGCCCAATTGCTCCATTAGGAACCCTTGAAATGAAATTTCAAGCTGAGCCTGGGATACTCTTGGATGGTATCAGATGTAGATTGGACTCTTTTTCTGTTTTGAGAAAATTTGGCTAAAACAAATGTCATTTTACACAGTGGTAGCCCTTAGTGCCTGAAACCACCATGGGGTTGAGGGCAAGACTGGAAGTTAAAATGGATTAAGAGGAATGGTGCATTGTGGGATGCAGAATGGAGGAGGGGGCAGGAGTGGACTGATGTGCATGGGCAACAGTTTAGGCCCCTTCAAAGAGTTTTTGAACATTCATTTAAAGAAACTGCCTGCCTGGGAGAAGAGAAGTGAAGTGGGTCTGTCACCACCAAGACTCTCCCCTCTCTGGTCTGGAAATTTCAGCTCTGGATCCAGACTTGTAGACCTCACTCAGCAAGCAAAGTTCTGAAGGCAGATGACCTATTTATTATCTATTATTACCAGAGCATAACCATTTGGGTTTTACACCTTCCATCAAGCAGGTTATAACTATATATAGTACTGAGAGGAGTTGCAGTAACTCTGATGTTCTCCACATCATTGTACTTCTGGTGGGGCTTCAGTGCCCCTTATAGAGGCTTCCGTGGGGGGACAACTGGCTGGCCTATCATTGCTCTTAGTGTCTGAAACCACGATGGGACTAGGGGCAAGACTAGAAGTTAAGATGCATTAGGAGGAATGGTGTATTGTGGGATACGGCATGGAGGAGGGGAGAACTTTACTGTGTTGAGGGGAGAAGCCATAATGCCAAGGAAGAAAAGCCAGGATGCCTTCTCTGAGTCTGTGTGCTGGCTCAGCTGCCAGAAAAGAGGGTTCTCTGAGGGGTCAGAGATCCAGCTGAGCATGGGTGGGCAACACTGAAAGCTGAGTCCTAAGAATAGAAAAGTGGCCAGGAAGTTGAAGCAGCCAACATTCGCTGCAGGGCTGGGCACATCAAATGATTGTCCTATTGTGCTAAGTGCCTGTGAGGTACAAAATTTTAAAACATGATAAAGGGAAGCTGGTTGTTTCAGTGGTTAGAGCACGTTACTCATAACACCAAGGTCACTGGTTCGATTCCCACATGGGCCAGTGAGCTGTGCCCTCCACTAGATTGAAGACAACAACTGACATGGAGCTGATGGGTCCTGGAAAAACAGACTGTTCCCCAATATTCCCCTAATGTAAAAAAACAAACAAAAACAAACAAACAAAAAACATGACAAAAATATAATTTTTAAAGAAATGTGAGCCTTGACATTCAGAGCTTCTCACATTAGTGGCAAACTCTTCTGGGTTGAATTTTGACCTTTGACTTTGTGCTACTTTTCGGCTTTCCTGATCTTCTCTCCTTCATTTAGTCAACACATATTTACTGAGCATCCATTCTGTTTCAGGCACAATTCTAAACACTGGAGGTGGGACAGTGAAAAGGATAAGCCAACTCTGCTCTCTTGGACACTATGTGCTAGTGGAGGAAGCAGATAAAAACAAAGATGTAAGTCTATACTATATATTATGTATTATATATTACAGTATATACTATACAATATATTGTATCATATCATATATTAGTACTTACATGTTTTTAAGGTGGTGCTAAGGCTCCCTAGGCAGGAGGGAACGAGTGGCCAGAGAGAGGTGTCCCTTGCACACTGTGGCTTCTTAGGCTTAGAGCATGAATTCCTTGCTCTCCGTGAAAACTAGGGCTTGGGAATAAGTATTCCCTTCAACAGGAGCAATGCAGGAGGCAGGAAATGTGGGTGAGATCAGAGGGTGACACTCGTGCCCTAGGTGAGGGGCACTGTGGTGATCCTAATCCCTCAGGCTGACCTGATACATCCTGGAGAGCCCATTTTATGAGCATGGTTGGGCCGCAGAGAACCATGCCAGCAGTTAGGTGCAGCTCACACTCAGGGCTTTCCATCCCTCTGACTGCTTACATACCTGTTGACTTGGGATATTAGTTGTAGCAATGTGATGGGGCTTCTCCATCAGGGGTGACATTGAGCTGGATGGCAGAGCCATCCTTATGGTTAGTGAAATGACACTGACCCTTGTGCTCATCCAGAGGAACTTCATCTCTGGTAGCCTGTCTAGTAACATCTAGAGGGTTCAGGGGGAAAGGAGAGAAAGGTAAGGATGAGCCAAGAAATCTAGGAGGGGTTGAAACACAGAAAATAAAGAAGCATAAGGAGTGACTGCTAATGAGTATGGAGTTACTTTTTGGGGGTGATGAAAATTTTCTGGAAATACAGAGTGGTGATGGTTGCACAATTTTGTGAATGTATAAAAACCATTGAACTGTACCCTTTTCAAGGGTGAATTTTTATGGTATGTGAATTAGATCTCAATTAACAAAAACAATTCCAAATTCAGCAGAAAGTGGGGAGGAGACTTGGTCATCTCACTTCAGCTCTTACATTCTTCCCATCACACCGTAGCCACCTCTTACTTCTGTTATTATGTTACCTTACTTTCCATCCAATGAAAACACTGTAAATTCAAAACCAACAGTTTCCGGGACTTTTGGTTTATTATAGGCTCAGTCATGTAATCCCAGTTCAGGTAAAAATAAGAGCAGTGCATAACAGGAAGTCAGAGCCAATGCCTGTACACAATAGCACAAGTGTGAATTATTATAAGGACAACACGTTTCTGAATCATTGTTGTGATGAGTAAGTGGGAAAAAGGCAACTGAGATTGCAGTGCTGATAAAAGTAACAGCTGAATTATATTTCCCAAACTGCTGAATTCTGGAGAGGCCTGAGATGGGATGCGATTAAAATCTGTAATCATATTCTAAACACAACATGGCAGCATCAGCTTGATAGAGAGAAGGAAAGCACATTGTGCCAAAGGCGAAACTTTTGTTGGGAGGATAAAATGGTCTTCTCACTGCTTTCTACAACCACAGCATACCTACAATCCAATGGAGGGTGGAGCCGCACAACCATCACCCCTGGAATTACTGGAAAATTCAGCCAAGGAATCTCCTGGTGATGCCACCTGTACCTGTAAGACCTAAGGGAAGTCACATCCTCTCCCTGAACCTCAGTTTCCTCATCTTTATAGTGGGGATATTAATAGTGCACGCCAGTTAAGGTTGTTATGAGGATTAAATGAGATACTGCATGTGCACATTGCTTACACACAGTAAGATGTAAAAATATGGTCGCTCTTCTAGGCTGTGAGGTAGCTAGAGGGAGGAGGTATTATGGCCTGTTTTAACAGATAGAGAAACTGAAACCAGAAAGAGTGATTCATGGCTTCTTAGAAACAGAACTGAAGAAATTTCTGTTTTATGTCTAGCTTAATCGGCTGCCAATGTTGTCTCAAAGATAATACACGAAAGAGGTACACAACAGCAACACAGAGAATGGAGCCTCCCAGAGGTACTTCTCAGAGAGACCATGTTGCAAATTGTTTCCTGCCTTGTCTTTTGAAATAGCAAGCAGGCTCATGACACACTAGGCTGCTAACTAACTCTATTAAATCCTCTCTCCTTTCAGAAAAAATTCCAGGCTCCCTGCTCTGAGGTCAAGGCCCTTCCGAGACTGGCCTAGTTCACTGCCTGGCCTCCCTTCTGCAGCTCCTTCCCTTTGTCAGTTCTCAGCCTTTTTCTTCATGTGCCATACATGCTAACCTATGTGCCTTAGCACAAGCCAGGGCCTTGGCAGAGATTGCCCTTTCCCCTAACCCATCATCTCCACGTATCCTTGAACGTTTATTTCAAATACTGCTGGCTGGAGAAGCTTCTTCATTCACCCAGCCCTCGTTACCTCCTCCAGCCACCTAACCACACAGCTCCTAGTCATAGACGCATCAGTGACTCTTAAGCCCACAGTCTAGGTGACTGACGTCCCTGGGATGGGAGAATTCTGCAGTTAAATAACTTACAGCCTTATGAGAAACAGAGAATTGGAGACATTGAGGTCACTGATGGACAAGACAACCTTATTTTTACGTTTACACTTAACTGGAATAAAATAAGAACTGTACCATTACTAAAACATCAGTAATATTTTTGCATACATTAATAATTCCTTAAAAATGTTTTAGAATCTGCCTCCGTTGCAGTTTCAATGATAGGCTTATATATATTTTTATGCATACCTAGAGGTATTTGCATACTTTATATGCATACCTAGAGGTATTTTTGTTTCCCTTTTCTGATTTTATGATTTGAAGCTGATAACTCTTATCATCAGCACCCAACTCGTCCCAGAAACCCACTTAAATGCATACCTTAACTCTCTTCCTTCTCACAAATGGGAGATGTAGTTATAATGCCAGGGTTTACTTTTCCTTGTCATTTTCTATCTCTCCATAGGATGCTTTGTAAATACCTTTATTCCTGCCCTGCCATATAGGCTACTGTCCTTTATTCTTCAGCAACACTTTTGGTTTTCCTAATTATATCCAAAGAAGTGATATATGATTCTCTGGTTGCTGAGAAAATATGTAGAAGCAAATATGCAAATCCCAAAATTTGGTAAAAGGAGAATGCGTCAGTAGGGTATAATTACCTTAATTTTCTTAGTTGGGGACAAGATGGAGAAATGCTGACTGAATTATGAGCACTTTACATATAAGAATCTATCTCCCTGTTCTCTGAGAACAGGCCTATCATTTATCCAGCTCTGTATTTCCAGCGCAGGGCCTAGTTCATTGTAGATTTCCTAAGAAAAGTTTTTCCCATGGATGAATGAACAAGTAAATTTGTAAAGATTGAGTCAGGATGACTGAAGTGCAGGGTGAACTTAGGCTTGAAAAACTATAGTGTGACTGCTGTTTTTATTTGGTTCAGAGCAGGAAGAACTGCAAAAGCATGAGCCTATTGTTTGTGGCAGATGAGGTAATGTTTACATGTGACAAAGGGCAAACACAACTGTTTTTTAACTTTGCTGTTCTATCAAAATTAGCTTGAGAGTACCTGAAGAATGAAAAACAAGGGGACCAGGAAATGGAAGCCCAAGATAGGAGGAAGGATAGGAAAAAAGCACCTAACTGTTTGGAATTAGTTTATATTCTGGTTTAGGCAAATTACGTGTACATGGACTAGAATGCCTGTCAGTCATCGTTGAATAAAGTACTAAAAGATTGGAGACAGAAAAACACTTCTCTAATTGTCAAAAAGGAAAGAAGTTGGAGTCTAGAAACCCTACAGCTAATTGTTAAATGGGTGTTTTATGAACTTAGTCCGTCGAGTACCAATTCACCAAGAGCCAGCAGTGGTGCACTTGAACTCATGCCCAGTGATCTTTATTTCTCTTATAAATAAAACTATGGGCATGTCAGATCAGGGGGTATGTAACTGACATGGTGTCTCTGGATTGGAAGGAGGCATTAAACAGACTCTTTCATGATAATTTTGGGACAAGATGAAGACCTGTTGATTGAATTAGAGTTAGATTAATCTGTTAACTTTTTGAAAGATGGAACCTAAAAACATTATTGATAGAAGAATGGATGACAGACTGGAAGATTTCTAGTTACATTTCACAGAGCATTGATCTTGAACAGTCATATTCGATGTTCATATAAATGATTTAGATGCACACTGTATGTCTTATCAAATTTGAATTTTACATAAAGATGAATGATATGAGTTTGATGGTAGAATTAGGACCCAAAATAATTTCAGCAAGGAGGAACATGACCTGATTTCAACAAAATAGAATGTCATGGATATAAATGTGAAGTTTTGCATTTAGCTTTTAAACATTAACTGTCCTAGTAGAGGATGGGAGACACGAAGCCCAAGAGCAGTCCACGTACAAGTGAGTTAAGGGTTTAACTGATAACTTGCTCTGTAAGAGCCAACAGTATGTTGTGTCAACTTAAACCTCAGAATCTTGTTGGAAGTATTAGTATCCAATTACCAGGAAATAATAAATGTCATTAAAAAAATAGGAATATGGTATCTGAATAAAAAATATTCTATCCTTCATTTTGCAGAGCAGACAACATTTGAAGGACTGGGTTCAGTTTTAGGTGCTGCAAGTGAAAAGGGACTTTATACACTGGAGGGTATCTCAAAGACAGAAACTAGCATATAACCTGGGACCCCGAATGCATGCTGTGGGGAATTATTGAAGGTCCTGGGAATGTTCAGCTGCTAAAGGAGAAGACCTATGGAAAAATAAGAAACATTTTCATGAATCTGAGTAAGAAGGTCAAGACTAGAGGTGAGTGAGAAGGTCAGTGTGGTCGTTCTTAAGGAAAGAGCTGTGTGGAAATGGAAAGATGTAATAAGCTCCCTGTCACTGGAGCTATCAGATAAATAAGGCTGAAGAACCCTTTATAGAGGACGTGGCAAAGTGATGTCATGCACTGCATGCAGGCTGTAGTCGGTAGCTTCTAAGAGGCTCCCAGTGTCAGGTTCTGTAGATGTGTGGTCCTCTCTCACACTGAGAATGGGCTGAGCTGGCACCAGCCATGGGGAAGAAGGCAGCAGAGCAAGACTGGCAAGGCAGACTACAAGTCTTCAGGGCCCTCTCCTCCCTGCAGGGGCTGTTCTCCAGCCTGCTGTGGGCTTGCCCCTTAGTTCCCACAGATTTCTGGGGGGCTAATGTCTCTGCTTGCTATATGTCTCTTGTTCCTGAAGCTGTATTCTTTGGCAATCAGTAGGAAATTTGGGCCTCCTTGACTCCCTTGGCCTTTCATTCCACTTGTCTCTCTATTCTTGGACCTATTGCTTCCTGAAGTCAAGAAACAGCAATAACGGTCAGAGAAGGGAGAACTTGCTTGAGACAATAGGAATCCCCAGCTGAGCAGCATTACTCTTCGTTGGGTAGGGAGCTGGCCAGGCAACTGTGACAAGACCAGGTTCCATGGCAACAAGGACTTGAAGACCAGAGGCATGGACCAAACTGAAGTTGGTTCTTCTGGAGAAGAACTAGATCTGAAATCCAGGGAGTTTAGTATAACCACCAAGTCTGGAGGGAATGGGGGCAAGGGGTTGTGGTACAAGCCATAGAGCCAAGAGTTGGGAATCCAGTGGAGATGGGACCACAGCAAAAGTGGGTAGGAGCAGGAGAGGGTCTTGGGTACAGCCTAGGCCACCTGTGGGCTGAATGGGTAGGATGCACCGTAATGTGCTGGACGAAAGGGCCGATAGCGCAGCAGACATCTATAGGGAGAGGATGTTGCTGACCAAGAGAGAGCAGGGCTTGATCTATGTTATTGTGTGTGGAGGATGGTAATTGAAAGAATGAGACATGAGGGAGTTGCAAGTTAATTAATATTTGATAGTCAGACAAGAGAAATGAGATAATCCATGGGAGTGGAGACAGTGACTAGTGCTCACAAGCTCTGAGGTCGGAGTGACTCAGATTTAAGTCCTGGCACGTTCACTAGTCAATTATGTGTCCTCAGGCAAGTTATTTAGCTCCTTGAGCCTCTATTTCCTCTCTAGTGAGATGGGAACAATAATAAGACTCTCTGTCAGGAGGAGTAGTGGATTCTCAGGTGCCTTGCTTCTATGTTCTCTCTTTTTTTTTTTTTTTTTTCATTTATTTTCTCAACTGTGATAGGCTGGCTGAAGCTGGATGCAATGCCCCATGTCTAAATAGGGTCAGAGACAAATACTCCTATAGGAAAATCTGACAAAGAAGGCAGGGTCAAGTTTGACAGCTCTGTGGCTGGAAGGTCATGGCCACCATCTGTCCTTCCAGGGCCATTATTTCAATAGACTATCCCCTTGTCCAAGAGATGGAATACAGTCTCCGCCAACATGGTGGTTGTATCTAAGAACCCCCTACCCATAAAAAAGAACTACCTGGACCTCAAGGGAATTAGTTCAAATGAGATTTGTCTGTCTTTCCTATTCACAGGGCAGGGTGTCTCTAGACACTAACCATCTTTCTCTTGGTAACAACTATGTAAGCCAACTTTCTTGCCTTTCCCATGTCTCCTTTCTTCTCAGACTGTCCCCACATCCTTTGTCCAGTAGACAACCAGGAATCTATTCTATTTTCCTCCAATGTTCATGAACATTCTTGGTTTACATTTCTAGGAAAGCCTTGGAAAAATACACACACCTTTTCAAAATCAATAAGATAAATAAGCATGCTTTTGCAAAGATGAAGAAACAAAACCTTAAATCCAATGTGTGTGTAGAGGTCACGCCTCTCAGTATGAGGAAACACACCACAGCCGCTTGTATGCACTGCCTTAATGATGGAAAGCTTCCTTTCATCCTACACAATCTTTAAGTTTTCCATTTTTCAGGGCATTATCGAGCAAGTCTACTTGTACATGAAGTCATAAAATCACCCCCCAACAATGATTAGGACATGGCAAGCTTTTAAGAAATAATTTAGCAAAGCAAAGAGAAGCTAACTAGATTCTAGTTTGGGAGGTCCTAGAGCCAAGAGGGTAGCCACAATCTAATCCTGAGAAGCATCGGCATATCAATAAGCCTGACCCTGAGTGTGTGTGACGGTGAGTTTGGGGCCTGGCTGAGGGCACTACCTGAAGTACTGGTGGGTGGATAGATGTACTAGGGCTGACAATTAAGTCCCCGAACCTGTTGCAACAATGTTGCTAACCTTTTTTGATAGCAGAGGGATTATTCATTATGAATTTGTACCAACTGGACAAACAGTTAAACAAGTTTACTGTTTGGAAATGCTGAAAAGGCTGTGTGAAAAAGTTAGGTGACCTAAACTTTACACCAACAATTCATGGCTCCTGCATCACGACAATGCACCAGCTCCCATGGCACTGTCTGTGAGGGAGTTTGTAGCCAGTAAACAAATCACTGTATTGGAACACCCTCCCCACTCATTGATCTGGCCCCCACTGACTTCTTTCTTTACCTGACAATAAAGGCAATATTGAAAGGAAAACATTTTGATGACATTCAGGACATCAAAGGTAATACGATGAGAGCTCTGATGGCCAATCCAGAAAAAGAGTTCCAAAATTGCTTTGAAGGGTGGAGTAGGCGCTGGCGTTGGTGCATAGCTTCCCAAGGGGAGTACTTTGAAGGAGACCGTAGTAATATTCAGCAATGAGGTCTGTAGCACTTTTTCTGGGATGAGTTCGCGAACTTAATTGACAGACCTCGTACACTGTATGCCACTAGCTCACCACCCTCTCTACAGTTCACAGATCATTGCTGTGTCAGTTGTTAGACACAGTGACTCCTGTATCACACTTCTTCCTCTGACTTTCCAACACAAGCTGAATAATCGTCTATGAACATGTCTCCTTAAATTGCTGAAAATGCACCTGACTGCCCCCGGTATGTCCTGTCTCCTCATGAGCTCAGTTTCCTAAGGCATATTCCAGTTTCCTTCCAGTATGTCCCCATTTTCTGTTGAGCTACTTGGAGAGGATTTCTCTTTGTTCCCTGGCTAAGACCATTCTATCACACAGGGATATAATGACAGCATTTGCCTGAAGGACTGGGAGACTGAGCAAAGATGCACATTTCCTTCCTGAGCCCCGGGCAGGAAGAAGGTGTCTGTGGGTAGGAAGGAAATTGGTTTCGCTGAGGCAGCACTAGAAAGGAATTTTAGTTAAGGTGCGGACAGAGGTGGCATTGAATTTTTAATTCAAATCTCCTTTTTTCCATGATTAGAAAACGTGGGCTTACCCTTTGAAAACAGGGCTTCACAACCATCATTGGAAATGCTTTGTATTTTATTCTCATGTTTACCATGTCTGAGACCAGCAGAAAGAAAACAGAGCTCATCGCTGACTTTAAAATTAACATGTACAACGGGAAACATGAATAGTGTTTGGCTCTAGCAGAGAAGAACATACAGTAATGATGAGAGAAATGTGAGTAGAGTATTCTGACACTGACAGTAATGAATCATCTGTAAAGACCAAACACATATTAATACAGAGCACATTGTCCCAAACAGAGGGATAAATCTGGCATCCTGTAATACCTCTTTGTTATGTGTTGTCCAAAACACATAAGCTTTGAAACAGGTCATTTTATTGCTGAAATCAATAAAGGCTGGCCTCGGGCCAGTGCTTAGAATAGCCGCTGCAATTCTCTGGCAGATGGGCTGTTGCCAGAGGCCTCCAGAGCTTGCCCTTCTTCTGTTGGCCCATACTCAAGCCTGGCCCCCAACCCACTGCCTTCTACCCCAACCCACAGCAGGCATCATCCTTTCCCCACGTGTGCTGAGGGGCTTCCTGAGCGCAGACCCAGCACCTCCACTCCTGGTCGTCACGTATCTTGGCTTCTTTCTTTCTCAAACACCAAACCAAACCAAACAAACCATTATTTTTTCACACTCCACAGCACAGGCTGAGTCCTACAGGCCCTCAATCATTTCAGGACTTTTCTCTCCCATGTGGGGAAAGATTTCATGCTTGGCTGCAGGCTGATGTCTGCCTCTGCCCTTACTGAGGGGAGCCTCCTGGCACGTTGGGGTAGTGGTAAGAGCACTGACCAAGGAGGCCGAAGGTTAAGGTTCTCATTGTGGTTCTGCTGCTAATGGGCTGTGTGAGCTGGGCCAGACCTTGTGCTTCTCTAGTCCTTGTTTCTCTGTATGGGGTTGGGGTTGGGCAGAGATCAGGGACTTTCAAATCACCCTGCAATGATGTCTCAAGGGATCTGCAAACTCATTAAACTATTAAAGTGTCTTTAAACAGCAATAAGACAGCAAGAATAATCAAATGTTGTATTTTAATTTTAACCGTAGGAGATAGGAGCACATTAGTGTTTTCATGTGAACTTATTCTGTAGCCTTGGAAAAAATCTTGCCTGGACATCAGCCCTATGAATATATTTAAATACCTTATAGATGTGTAGTGACCTGGAAGGTAGCCAGTCCTCATGGGTCTTATCTTAAAATCAGGGCTGTGCATGTGCCTTAGTGGAGCTTCTGTGGGCCACCCTGGATTCAAGGTTACGCCAAGCTCAGGTGTATCTGCTTGGCCCACACTCTCATAACAAAGTTATTCTCATTTGTGCAATAATTAGTGGATGCCAAACATGTTGCAATGTGAAAATATTATGTTACAGAAAAGAAAGCAATTGTGGTTTCTGGGTGCTTATTTCCACATATATATAATCTTCAAGCTTTAAGGGTAGTTTTATCAAAATGTCTCCTAAGATTGACAGAAGAGCTGTTAAAAGACTGGAACCATTAACAGTTACTTACCTGTGAGGCAGGGTTTTCTTGAAACTGAGCAACCAAAACAAGTTACTGACGATGATAGAAAATGTAACTTTCATCTAATGTCCCAATTTCAAAAGAGTCTCTTGTTGATACTTTGTCAGGTTATCATGAGCACAAACTACAAGTTTGAATTAAAATAAATTTAGATTAATAAAATGGCATATGTATCTGTTTTACAAATATCAGGATCTAAAGTAAGAACTAGTTTTAATGTGGAGTGATATTTCCTACTAAAATTGTTTGCAGTCCTCTGGGAGCATGGGCCTTCCTACTTCTACTGCCATTCCAATTAAGGCCACCCCTGTCAAAGGGGCACACTTATTTGGTGTGATTTGGGGCCACCAGAAGAGTCCCTGCTGTTGATATGGTTTTCTCTACCAAGAGGTAAAGCCTTCCTTTTATATGATGAGGTTGAATAGTTATCATGCTACGCTTTTGGAAGAAATGTCCAGAGAAGTAGAAATTCACATGAGTTGGGAAAGATTGACATTAGAACCTTCCCAGGGAGTCGGTGTTGGCTGCTGTGGAGGCTGTGGTACAAAAGTGGGGTAGCAAAAGGGAACTTCAAGGACAATGGAAACTGGAGGTTTCTGATTTCCTGGTGATCGGGGTGGGGTGGGGGCTCCGTGTTTAGAAAGAACCAACTATGAACTTACTGTGCTAGGGGACATTTTCATAACTTTGCAAGGTAGTTACTATCATTTCCAAATTACAAATGAGGAAACTGAGATGTTGAGATAATAACAATAAATAATTTGGTCTAAGTGATCTGTCTGCTGGGTAAAAGGCCAATGGGGGTTAAACACCTGGTCTTCGCTTCACATTCCATATTAGGGCAGAGCACGGAACCTATGGCCCTGTGTCTTCCTTTTGCTATAACTCGAAGGAGACTGTGCCATGACACGTGAGGTTGGTGCTCGCAGCCAAGATAGACAGCCTCCAGAAGAAACTGGATGCAGCAGGGCGGTACTGTGTGTCTGATCTCGTTAGCACTGAGGTTTGGCCTTTCAGAGGAATCATACTGCGACAAAGCTGAGTCACATCTTGTTTTTGCCTGAAGATGCGTAGATGAAGCTGCTGGGCAGGAAGAACTGAAGGAGGGCACAGAATGAGTCTGAGACTTGAAACCTATCCTCAGGGAACTTACTATTTGTTACTGATTGATTACAGTCACAACAACTCTTTCCTGCATCCAGCTCATTCTAGTTACTGATTTAACCAGGGTGTGGTAATGTTATGTGGCTGCTATTCCATACACGAGGCTTTGAAGATGTCACGTCCTGGTGGGCAGACGCTGCCCCATTCAGCACGCTACCCACTCCCAGCACCTGGCACAGCCCGTGCAGAGATGGGGCCAAGAAAAAGGCACTAAAAAACAAAATCTCCAATGGTAATTTTGTTGTAATCTAATCAGGGTTGAGATTCATTTATCTACTACCTAATAGGTGGTCAGTTTATTTTTCTTGAGCAATTTAGTAAATGAAGATTGAATGTGCAGTGACCCTGGAAATGTGCCACTCAGATCTCCCGCTGGCAGGAGGATAATTAACTGACAGCACCAGCTGTGGTCTCCTTGGATCCATCCACCACTGTGTTTGTACAAGGCCACGCTTCCTGTGGGCCGCTTCCCGCCGCCGACAGAACACAGTGAGGATACTCATGGAGTCTCACTGCTGTGAGATACAGGACTCTTCTGATGGGCAGCTTTGGCTGGAGGACACCCTACCTGCCTGTTATTGGCTGAATTGTGTCCCCCAAAATTCATGTGTTGAAGTCATAACCCCTAATACCTCAGTACATGGCTATATTCAGAAGTAGGTTCTTTAAAAAGGCAATCACGTTAAAGTGAGGCCACTATGGTGGGCCCTAATCCAATATGACTGACTGGAGTCCTTATCCAAAGGGGACATTAGGAGACAGACATGTACACAGGGAAGATGATGTGCAGATGCAGGGAGTAGTCAGCCATCTATAAGCCAAGGAGAGGGGCCTCAGAATACAACCAATCCTGCCAACTTGATCTTAGACTTTGAGCTTCTGGAACTGTGAAAGATTTCTGTTGCTTAAGCCACCTAGTCCCTGGTCCTGCCTTACGGCAGTCCTAGGAAACTAATTCAGTCCAGCTGAAATGGTCTTAGAACCATGTTGCAGTCTGAGACTCTTCTCCCCCAGGCTTCCTGTGCTCCCCTCCACTTTCTCAGGTGTCAGACCTGCACTGGGGCCTGAAGGCTCTCCCTACCTCCTCTGACTCCCCTTATTCCTTTCCCTGACAGGCATTTTCCACGTCCATCTTGGCATCTGATTCTCAGAGGACCCAAACTGTCACAAATGTGAAGAAAAAGAATTATTTGGTAAGGCAGTATATTCCTGAGATTATTTAAAAACAAATTCTACTACTAGGTGATAGATTTTCTTTTTTGAAATAAACCCCAATTTATTTGGGACATAAGTCCCACTTGTCAGTACAGACAGGTTTCCTGCCCTGACCACGTTTCCTGCCCCTGGCCCAGCTGTCTTGGGGCTGCCTGCCTCTGCTTGGGAAGGGAGGAAAGGATATGACCCCCATCTTATAGAATTACAGCATGTCAGAGCTGGAAAGGACCTCAGAGATGGTCACTCAAGTCCTGCCCCTCTCCTCACACCTGAGGAGATGGAACATCCAAATGGATAAGTGTTCAGTTGACTCATTCAGGGTCATAGAGCTGACAAATGGTTGTTATTGGCAATTCAAGGGATGCCTTTCTTAGAATGAACTAGAGATTGTTATTTTAAATGACATATTTGGATTGCATGTGAGTTTCTAGTCACTTCTACTGGTTATCTCTTTTCCTGTTAATGAAATGCTGGTTGCTGGTCACACCTATGACCAGAAGAGAGATGCCTTTCTCCCTTTCACCAACACCTGGGGCTATTTCTAGGTATCAAGCTTCTGAGAGCATGAGAGTGGGTTGACTTTCTATGAGCTATCACAGAGGATAAAGCCTGACTCAGTAACTGAGGCCACAATACACCCACACAGAAAAACAAGGCTTGCCTTGGGCTGGCAGCAAACTGGATAGAACCTGCCTCTTCGTCCGTCTATCTCTAGCAGATCTCATGTGCTCTTACCAGCAAGCTGGCTGAACCTGTCCTCATCAGCTTGGGGTGGAGTAGCAAGAATGTGGGACTAGAAATATTGAGCAGAGTGTTAGCTTGAGTCCAAGGCCCTGCACCATTCTTATTTCTTAAAAACCATTTGTTAGTGAATAGCTTGTGCTATTAATATGGGGGGATGATCATAATCATTAGTGAAATAAGGCATCCTCTGCTTTCCCACACCTCCCTGAAGTAGGAGGCCAATTTAGAGCAGAGTCATAGGATCAGAAAATCCTCAATTCCTGAGTTAAAAAAGGCCCCGGGGCCCAGACAGTTTCTTCTAAAACATCAACATTTTTATAGGCAGTGATGGGGCAGAGCCTATCTCCCAAAGAAGGGAGCCCAGCCACTGTAATAAGTTTACTTATAAAAACAGGTAGACGACCTGCAAGTTATAGTTTGCCAGTTCAATTTTTTTTAAATAGTGCATAAAATATTTAACTTATTGTTGAGTTTTGGGTGCCCCCTTAAATTGCACACCTGAGGTGAGTCCCAGCTCTGGGATACCTATTGCTTTCTGTCCAGCATTTATTCTCTTCCTTCCTGATACCAGTCTGCCAAGTTTCCTCTGAAAACAATCTCTCTGTCTCTGTTCTTAGTTATGTGGTTTGGGTGGGACCCACCGTAGCTCCAGCACCAGGAATGGGCCATGATTGGCTTAAACCAGTCAACATATCCCTTCCCCACAGAATGGTTCATTTAGGGGTGGGCAAATAAGCTTGTCCAAGAATGAACTTGGGACTTAAGCTGGGAATGCAGGAATGTAGACAACTTTCTCCTCCTTAGGTTTGTGGTTTGAGGGTGTATGGCCAGGAACTGCTGGGACTACTAGAAGCGAGCTTGAAATTCCAGGCCATCCAATGGGCCCTGCCCAAAAGGGAATGTAGGGATTGATGCAGGTTCTCTGAGGGCTGTAGCTTACACAATTTTGGTGCTCTCTTTAAGAAAGTGAACACATAATTACAAATACATAAGTAAGTACAAATGTGAATTATTTAGCATGAGAAAAGCACTCCCAGCACATTACAAATTGGAAATACCTAACAAATACCACAAACATTGCAATATCCAAGTAAGCAGCACATTTATATTAATTAATATCTGACATACCTCTAAAGTACTTTTCCCATGTTTTTGGCTGAATACTGTTTGATCATGTCTTTATATTACAATGATAGTAATATTTTTTTTATAGAGAGGATAAAAAGATAGTCTTTAATTGGATGATTAACATATTTTATTATTGATAGTGTAGAAAAGTTTGTTTCAGTGTCATTGCTGATTATTGGTAATGATATGTAATATTTTTAGGATTACTGTCAAATATGGAAAACTTAAGCTTCATTAGCTTTATAGTAGATCTTCCTCTTATCTCATTCCTTTCCCCAACATTAACTATACTAGATAATTTTTCCCTACCGCTTAAGATCTACATAAAACTTTGGCTCAAATTCCTGTTCCAGACTTTGTAAAACATAAAATGCCCTCACCAAGATTTCTGCATTACCTGGGTCTTACATACACATAGTAGTTATTTTTGGGTAGCCTGGCATCTATTCACCTTATTTCTATTGACAGTATTTTTGGTCTTCCCTCCCCTCCTCCATTATTAATCCATGTAGTTGAATGGGATTCACCTCTGACATTCATGGTTGGAGTACCTGTCCCATACCTGAGAGCAGCAATGCATTGCATTCCTCTGGGCCATCACCTTTGGCTCTGGGATGGGCATGACACTCAGAGTCCACCATACTCAATTAGTCTTTTGTTGAAAGTTGGGGAAGAGACACTTGTTCCCTCCTGAGAAGATGTGAGGTCTAAAAAAGTATTAAAAGTATCCAAGGGATTGCAGGACTGTGTGAGCTAGTTTGGAGAGATGGAGGAAACTGGGCTAATGTTAGCCTTTTTGCTACCTTTGTAATATTTAGGAAAAGGGAATTCAAGTTCCATGTTAGATTGACAGATGTCAAGGTTGTTGCCAAAGGAAAGAAGGCACTGAAAGGGAACTGAGGGGAATGAATAAAAAAACTGATGAATTTGAATCTCTCAGAAAGGGGAAGAAATCCAGCTACTTGACCTTTAATAGTAAATGATTTGACCACCTTTAATGGTCAAATATATGGTGATGGAAGGAGAACTGACTCTGGGTGGTGAACACACAATGGGATTTATAGATGATGTGATACAGAATTGTACACCTGAAATCTATGTAATTTTACTAACAATTGTTACCTAAATAAATAAATAAATAAATAAATAAATGATGGGCCCAGCCAAGGGAAAGACAACCTGGTGCCTTTATAGCCAAAGATGTTTTATAAATATTAACCAATGGCCTATCCATTTCAAATCAAGTTTAATGCATAGAATGTTTAAGTAGGGAGGGCCTTTCTTAAAAGCCAAGGTTTGGAAATACTCAAATTTCATTACAAAAAGATCAATTTCATATTCAATGGGAGCCTGACTGGTAATTTTTATTTATCTTGCTTATCAAACCTCCCATGCCATGGGGAATCCCCATCTATATATAGAGATAATGAAAACTCGAGACAGAATTAGTCATTCAGCCTTATGATGTCCCATGGTACTTTGCACATTACAATCATGATAATTCCTTTTCTCAGTCTGTGTTAGTTTGTTTATGGATCTATCATCCCCAATAGACTTCAAGTTCTTTCAAAAGATCTTGCTTATATTGCATTGTCCCCAACAATGCCTGGCACATAATGGGCACTCAAAATAAGCTGGACAGACTTATGTTTGGAATCCCAGTTCTCTCACTGGCTGACTAGATATTGTTGGACAAATTATTTTAACCTTTATGAAAGCTCACAGCATATGCTTGTTGCAGAATATATGTTCTTTCCTCTGAATGAATGAAGCTGAGGAAAAAATTGATGATTTCCCAGCAAACTGTTAAGAATAAGTAGGACAAGAATTCGTGACTTTTGGACTCTTGGCCCAAGAGTCTCATGTGCCAATCTTTCTTCAGTCAAGAGGCCATTAATAGAACTCATCTCCCAAACCCAGCTTTTTCATATTGGACAGGAGAGCTGTAACCCATAGCAACTCGTAGCCATGGTGGATAGAGTGTTATACAGAAGGAACCCAGGCAGCTGATTAAATATTTGAGCAACTCATTTTATAATGTGACTTCACTAAGTGCCTACCTATTGCACCAAACCCATTGGCAATTAGAGGGCTCAGAAATTACCTCAGAATGCAAAGGCACAACCTTCACTGCTTAAAATAGAAAAATCATTAACACTCTCCTGAAGGATGCAAGCAGAATGTTGGGACATATGCCATTTTTAATGACTCATCCAGAAACACATCCATGTCAATGGGACTCCTCCGAGGTTGCCCAAATGTTACATGACAAGCACTTGTAAAGCACAATTTAGAACTGGTGTCCTGGTGGGAAAACCGAGTGAGTGTAGCTAAGGTTGGAATTTACGTTCATGTTAAGCTCCTGGAGACCAATCACTTCCTTGTGAGTTGTCCATGGCTGCCTGACTTCCTCTGACGTCAATGAATTAGGCAGACTTCCTTCTAAACATGTTTTAAAAAAGAATCTAATGAGTGAGAATTTTCCATTCACATGGAGCATATTGGGTCATGGCCAGAATTCTATTTTTTCAGTAAATGAAATGGAATAGCATAGAATAGAAAACATCAGCACCCATCACATGTAGTAAGAATAAAGGATATTCTATGCGACATTTGTTTTTGTTTCATATATGAAATGCATTATGATATAATACTTATATAATATAATACTTATTATGGATCATGATAAAAAAAATAGAAAGCCATTTGGTTTGAGGATGCTTCTGTTTTTAAGGTGGTTTTAACAAATGTTGGTCTTCATCTACTGCCACAAATATTTCAGGGAAAATTAAACACTGTCACAGCTCATTTTAGTAATAATACCTGCTTTTTAAATTTTTATAGATACCTATTATAGCCTTGATAGTGTGGAATAATCTTCACCTAATTTTGTTATTCCTATTTTAGCATTGAATCTAATGTTCAAAACTGTTCATTGATATGTCCGATATCATATCACTTGTGAATAATCTTACTCTAGGCCCACGTCCTTTTCCTTATGCATAGCATTTTAATGAAAAAATAATTAAGCACAGCACTTTAATGAAAGAATAATTAAGACATTCTTAAAATCTTTTGGTTTGGGTTTGGAAGAGATATGAATCCATTGGACTTGGTTGTTGGGGGATTTGCCCTGTACACACAGAGATCTGGATGCATTGGGAAAATGCTGGGGAACGTAGAGGCAAAAGAATAGATGTACAACTGCCTAGAAACGGACTCAAATGCTCTAAGGAAGATAAAAATAGGAGATATTCTGCATCAACTCTGAAGCCAGAGAAAGGTGCCGTCTACATTGTATGCTTGGAGGAATTTCTGTTACATAAAATCACCCAGGGTAAACTCATAGCTCTATTTACTGAGAAAGTAACACTATTGTCATGGAAAATCCTAGCAGTATCTCCCTTGCTAGCTCATACATTCCTTAATTTAGAGGGTTGATAAACTGCCATCTACAGCTCTAATTTTCTCTCCTGCTCCTTATCAACTCATGCAGAGATACTAGGGTGGGTTTGCTTATTCTGGGCTTGCTTGCTCTTAGAATGTTTCCTGTTCTCTTCCCCTTCTTAGCTCTGTATCACTGGGGAGGAGGGTCATAAGTAGTAGAGTCGGGGGGCCAGCAAAGGTAGCTGACTCCTGCAGGTTGTGCTTCTCAAGCTCCCACATCAGCTGGCTGCTACCAATGGGAGGTACTGGTGGAAGAAGATTGGTGGCTAGAAGGAAGAAGCTGACGTATTTCATCAGTTCCCTCTAACTCTGGGGGCATCTCCAGCAGCAGCTGTATTTCCTCTGTGGCTCCAGCTCCTATTGGGCAGGACCACCATACTAGTTCTAGTTTGTTCCTTGTCTAGAGGTGATAGTGCTTGCCTGCTGTTGCGAATCTCTGAGTTGCCTCATCACACTCTGTTGGCTCCTTGTTCCACCACCCATGTAATTTGTACCCTCTGTTAAAGTCTCATGGTTTTAAATACTCAGGACCATTTCTATTTTCCTGGTTGGATCCTGACTGATACAGTGGGGAGGGTGGAGCACTGGCCCATAGCCATGTTCAGAATTCTAGTTAGGCTCAGCTGGAACATTTGCTACACATTTACCTGATATGAATAACTATGGCCAGGTGAGTGGGTAAACAATAAATAAAGTGAAAAACTATTAACATGCAGGTTTGATGGAGAATACAGGCTCTGGATCTTGGGTGACCTATTTCTATAAGCAGCATCATGGCTGCTCTCCAGGTCTAGTTCTGGGCAGTGGACTCACATCACTGCCTGGAGCACAGGGCTAGCTGGACCTTGCTATTAATGGGGAAGGAAGGGAGGAAGCACTCCACCACCACCTCCACTGTCCCATATCTATCTAATTCCTGTCCAGTGACTGTAGGCCAAATATAGGTCTTGCTTGGTTGTAAGAAAGGCAAGGACCTGGACTATCCCAAGGATTCCAGCCAAAGTGTATCCTTCTCCTGGCCTTGGCAGTTTTGCTTGTTTCTTTTGATTTTAAAACAAATAAAATATATCCTGAAATAAAATTCATAGATAGTAAGACCTACCTAGGCTTCTAACTTAAAAAAAAAAAGGCAATATAACACCACAACTATAATATAATGGAGGAATAAAATAAATGCAACAATGATAAAATTTATTTTAACATGTAAATGTAAGGTCCGATTTCACTAGAAGACAGTGAATTGGTCAGATGGTTGTACGTGTGCATAATAAATGAGTTGGGCTTTAAGAGAAGGAAGCAGATAAGATATCAAGATTTAAAGGAGAGTAAAGACAATAAAAGACACTGAAGCAGGAACTAGTGTTAGATACATAAAAAGAGACCAGAATTATTTATCTGTGATAAGTGAAAGCGGGAAGTAGCTTTAATTGATTTAGGGATAACGTGCCAAGATAAACTACATACTGACATAGTGAGGAAAATTGGGAAGTATGACATAGTCCAGTACTGATGAGTTGGGACTTTTTTATGAGTGTAGTGTCAGTAATTGCCTTTGTTATGAGATGAACTGAGAAGTGACAGAGTTTCATGGAAAACACACTTCCTATCTTGAAATCCTGCCATGTGTGGAGTTTTTTTTAGTTTGTTTTTTTTTAATCCCATCTCTAGTACATTAAAAAGACTTTAGGGACCATATACTTCAATAGGTGACGGAAAATAAAAAATGGACTAAAACAATAGCAGTTATTCAGGAGCAGACATTATTAGAGTAAGATGGGTAAAAAAAAAAGGCACCCCTAAAATAAATGTATAATTTCAATACTAGATTTCTTATCATTGTTCGAAATAATTATTAAAAAGTGATGGTAAAATGGTGAATATTTAAAAAAGCCTTTTATAAATGAAATGCTATGAAGTTCTTGCATTTAATGTATATCCATATTTTAATAATATTTGGATCTAAATCAGCGAAAGAATCTGCTAAATCTGCTAATGGGCGTCTCAGGTCTCATTTGTTAACATTTCTTAAGCAGGACAGCTGTAAGTATAGACGAACACAGATGCATGCAGCCCCAGGAAGCCTGTGGCATGATTCTCCACAATGATGAGCATCTCTTGATATAGTTCCAAACAAAACAGAGTGCAAACTTCCTCTGATTCACATAATAGTTGTATTCTTAGGAAAATCAGTGTATATATTAAAACACAGCAGAAACTGTTTCATGTTATATGTAAAACAGAACTAGGTCCCAGGCTCAGACAATCATAAAAAAGGTTTTTCCGCTATATGAATATCAGCTGGAACATTCAAAAATCAAGGCAGACTTGGGGGAATTCTTTGTTGTATGGGGCTGTCCTGCTCATTGCAGGTCCTTCAGCATCCCCTGTCTACCCACCAAACGTGGACAGTGTTCCTACAATCGTTGTGCTGACCAAAAACTCCTCTTCAAATTACCAAAATGCTTCCTAACATATGAGATCATCTCATTGAGAACCACTGCTTTAAGCCATGAAATGATCTAATCTGCCTGTTCCCCAGCTGTTCCCTAAAAAGCTCATCTCCCCTCTGTTCTGTTATGCTGGGGGCGGGGTGACCCCAGGGACTGAGCTGATGGCTGTTGCCTAGCACCTGGCTGATGTGGCTTTCCTGGAAGTTGATTCAGCTGCAAAAGCAGGTCATTAGTGGCCCACTCTCACACCTACCGCCTCCCTCTAGGAGCAAGTGGCATGGAGTCCACTGACTGGGACGTGAGCTAGACAGAGTGAGGAGCAGAGGTTTCTGTTATGCACCCCACTGAGATGATGCAATATATTGACTCCTCAACTTTTTACCACAAATATAAGAACTGCTTCTCACAGGATCGCTTGCTTGCCCCTCCCCTCTTCCAGAGATCATAAGGCTTCAAGATCTCTCTAAGATTCAGTGCTCATCCATCAATTCCACCATCCAGGTTCTGCCCAGACTGCTGCTAGCCCGTTCTCTGGTGGTGATGGGAAACTTCCTGTAAGTTACTAACAGGCACCCATCTGAGAAACTGCTGTAAGAAAATGCCATTATATCCTAATTTTGTCACAATAAATCCACAGATCTGTACTGTCTACAATGTGAATGTTCCTCTCCTTTACCCCCAGTCCACCATCTGCCCAACTCTAGAGGCGGCTCTGGCCTTTTCTGTCTGTATGATTTAGACCACGGCTATGTCCTGGTTAGTGCAGGTTACTGCTGATTGTAATCACTGACTCTGAATTAAAATAATAAGCACCTATTAATCACCTACTATGTGTAATGCTCTGTGCTCACACTGAGAAGTAAATGTAAAAGGGATCAAGAAAAGGCCCCTTGAGAAACTCATAATTTAAGTTTGTGGAAAGGAAGTGTGCTGTATATTGCCCTGGCTGCTGCTTTTGGTCAGCAACTTGATGTTAGATAATTTGCTTAACCTCTTTGCAGATGGCTTTACAGTAGAGATTCAATTGATCACCTACCCATGTCATAGTATTTGTGTGAGATATGAGGATTTGGAGAAAAATGCAAGTAACTTATTTCAAAAATAGTGGCTTGTTGCAGAAAAAAATGGTAAGGACCGAGAAACTCGAGCAGCACGCAGAGATCAGGGAGAACACAGCTTTATTATGCAGGCCCGGCGGGCTCCTAGCAAGGTTTTGAGCCGGTTTTTTGGATTGGGGACTTCCTTGAGTCAGGGAAGGGGTAGGTGTCATCTGGTGATTGGCTCAAGGTGTGGCTTGGAGGGGGTTATGCGGAAGTGGGCTGGGGCTTAGGCTGAGAACTTCTCTCTCCGCTGGGGCCACCATTTTAGCTCAGTTCCACGTGGCAGGGAACCATTTAAAGGTCAGTTTCCCCATCAGCTTACATGATTTCCTTCTGCATAAACATTACTGCCTAGGAATATGAGTCTTTCTGGAAAAGTATACCCTCTTGCCTTTCAAAAGGCCCAATTTTATCTTGAGGTCAGTTGGAAGATATATCATGTTTTAGACTGTGTGCTACTGAGCATTTTCTTCTTGTGATTTTCTAGTGAGCTGCTTTTATTTTTCAGCTGATAATGCACATAAAATGTGCCCTTCTCAGGGAAAGCTACAAGTTTTTAATAAGAAACAATTGATGGCTTTAATTAGACATAAATGCAACAATCATATTTTCCTTTATGAGCCCTTCTACACTGCTCTCATGAGTCAAGAGCTCTCATAAAGTTGTCCCCATCATAGGAAGACAAGCAAACCATGCAAAAGTCCTTAGAAAGATTGGCACAGGATCCTTCTCTGTGCTAGTCAAGGTTCTTGGTTGCAAGCAATCGAAACCAACTCTAGTCATTTAAGCAGAAAAGGAATTTATCGACAGAATATCTTCTTTATTTTTTTGTTGCTTTTGGTTTTAAGCTTCCAAGTTGATACATATAGTAATTTTTTTCTTTCATCACAAAGAATGTTATTTGGTTATTAAAGTCATTTACCCAGGTGTGGCAAGGTAAGCTTGTTTTTATGTATGTACCAAGGGTGGGTATTGGAGGATAACATCTGCTGTTTTTGTCTCACATCCCTGTGCTCCCTTTCCTGGGACAGCACCTCTTTCCTGAGAGGAATTGCTCCTCCACTTGTCACCACTGCCAACAGTTGTACCCTTGGTCATGGTGATTGGCCCAGAGGTGTCACAGTACTAAACCAGGCTAGTCAAAGGCCCTTCTTTCCCTTCTTTCCTCTGGGGTTATTAGGCTAGTTTGATATACTCTGGAAAGTTGGTAGACATGGCCTCCACCCCCCTTTCCCCACCACTCTGTGGAAGAGGCCTGATTACAGTAGAAAAGGAGATAGAGAGACAGAGACAGAGAGAACCATAAACTGTGGCCAAGCATTTTCTGAAGATTCAAATTCCTGCCCTGCTTAACAGTACCTTTGCACACCCTCCTTGCCAGTATAAGGATGACAGTCACCCATATTCTGTCCCCAACCATAAACACTAATAGTAATAACAAGAACAGTGACTACTCACTGAACTTGTATGATGTATTAAGCTATGCTAAACTGTTTACCCCCAGTGTCATATTTTATTCTCACGTGCACTCCAGAAATTTTATAAGCTCAATCACTACTCCTACTGTATAGTTGAGGAAACAGGCACAGAAAGGTTAAGAGGGTTTTTGTGTCCAAGGTCACAAAGCTAGTAAGAGGTAGAGCTGGGATTCAAATTGAGGAAGTCAGACGCCAGGGCCTCAGTCAGGTTTCTAAGCCTCCAATGCCAGAGATGCAGACATGGGAATTCATGAAACCTACTTGAAGCCCTCCTGCATTACACAGGCTACATTGAATTGCCTACTTTATTTATGCTTATAGCCACTTCACCAAGCAGTTAACATGAGAGGCAGTACAGAGTTGTGGTTAAGAGTCTGGGTTCAAATTCTAGCTTGGCCTTCTACAAGCAGTGTGACCTCAACCTCAGTTTACTCATTTGTGAAAGAGGAATAAAAAGAGCACCTAGCTCATGATGTTGCTGCAGTATTAAATATGTTAATATATATAAGGTATCTAGAGTAGATCTGTCGTGTAAAAAATAGCTATGGAAGTGTTAGCTCTTATCATCCTAATGGTTTCCAGATGTTTTTGGTGTCCACGTTGCCTCCCCAGGTAGAATTTAAGTTCTGTGAATGCTGGGTCCCATGTGCCCCTGGCTTCCTCTAACGAGGCTGTAGTAGGGATCACACGGTAGGAACTTATGGGGTTAAATGCTTGTGGATGAAGCCTGCTATGTTTTGACTCAGTGTCCCTCTCATAAGTATTATTAAAGATGCATATTGTGCATGTGGCAAATTGGCAAAAGTGCTTATTTGGAATTTTGCTTTTGCTCTGTAAATCCATATTATCTGTGTCAGTGGACACCTGCAATTAAATTTTTCTGTTCTATAAAGATCAGAAATGCATACCTGAAAATCAGGCACATTTTCTGAGAAACTTTCCACTACTGGCTCAACATTTGGAAACCTGACACCGTTCCCAGCAATCGCTCCAACAGGTGACTTGGGGAGGAATGGGAAAGGGAGGTGGCCAGAGAGGAAATGTGAGCTCTGGGAAAACAATCATCTCTTTGAAAATATCACTAGCAGAATGACACACGTCACGTCCAGCTGACATTTCCACTTTATTGAAGAGATGCAAACAAACGATTGGGTGAGGGCTTCGGCCTTTATTGAATCAGTGTTAATTGCCCTCAGGGCTTTACTTAGTGAAATCACAAAGATCATGAGGCTTAAGCTACTAGAGTCGTCAGTGAGATGAACAGCTGCATCATTTGTCAGCTGGTGACATCCATTAGTAAGTAATTTCCTTCTGCAAGAGGCTGTGCATGAACTCACATTTTCAAATTTTGAATTTTCAAAAGAGGGGAAGAGCAAAGTGTTGGAGGTGGGAAGAACTGGGTTCAGAAGCTTCGTATGCCACCCATAGCTGAGTGACATTCCAGAATCTTCTATGTAAAATGGACATAAGTCACACCTACTTTTCTGGATTGTGGTTAGAATTTGAGATAATATATGGAAAGCACCTAAAGTGTGCCTTGCAAATACTGAGTACTCAAAAAATAACTTTCATGAAAGATATGATGCCAAAAGGCAATAGACAAAACAGTGGAGTTGAATGTTGTCAGTTTTGCATTCAGCAGTTATTTCCTAAATAAGCAACATGATGTAACCAGGCTACGTCCAATTTAACGATTCAGATACATACTTTAAAAATGGAGTTTTCTCCACAAAACATACGTAACACTTGAACAGATGTTCAATTGTCTTTATGACTGTAATATTTTCTGTTGATGTTTTTATTTTAACTGGTACCTACTAAATACAGGGACTTTAAATGTAAAAGAAAGGCTTAAACCAGAGATAAAATGTGTTATAACAATATCTTCTTACCCTGTGCCCATGGCAGACATTACTAATCAATTATAGTTTCTTTGTTTTTCTTGTTGTGGAACGTGGATGTGGCTTCTCTATCCTTCTCAATGCATTGCTCCAGGTAGACTTAGTATTGATCAGATTTGGTATTTGAGATAAATCTTATCCTGCTTAAATTTGAATAATTCCAGAAATAATAGAAGCCAATGGGGTAGATAATTTAGACATCGGGCCCTTTGTGCCCCTCAGAGCATATCACAAGCAGCTGCCTATAAGGTCTCACTAAAGTGAACAAAAACAAACGTCCATCTACTTTGAGACCTTTGCAATTTTGCTGCTTATAATCATGTTTTTATTTGGAACTATTGGCATGGATTTGAATCACCACAATCTATGTCCTTTCAGAACTCACTATATGTAATACACAGTTACCACAAGTATGACAATGCAGAAAGCACAAAGGCAGTCTGTGGGGGTGACAAGTGGATGCTAGTCCCTTTATCTCAGCCACAGGAGGAGAAGGGATGGAATTTGCACACCAGGAAGCACTTGCCTGCAGTAAGGACCATGAGGCTGTACTTGAAGCCAGAGCTGCTGGTGTGGAAGTGGACTGGAATAGATTTTTGTGATGACTTATAAGCCCAAACATTTCTCATTATCCAAAATTTAAATGTTTGGGATGGAAAAACATCAGGGGCAGCAGATCATACCATCCCCTAGGCAGCTGCTTGAGCATTAGTGCTCTTGCTCCCCTGGAGAGAGGGATGAGAGCCAGTAAGGAGATTTGCAGGTCAGAATGCCCATGGATTTGCAAACTACGCTCCTAGAAGTCAGAGGGGGTCCATGAGGAACCCCTGAAGCAGCTGTGGGAGTGAGTAAAGACTGACGGGTGGGACCTGGACATACTTCTCACTATCTCCACTGGTGCTGCCCTGGTCTGAGCCACCAAGTTTCTGGCCTGAATGAGGCAGTAGCCTTCTAACTGTTCTCTCTGCTTACACCCCATTACCATCTGGCCTATTCTCTATGCAGCAGCAGGAGTGAGCCAGTTAAAGCACATGTCACATCAGGCCACTCCTATGCTCAAAACCCTTCAGTGGCTCCCATTTCACTCAGCACGAGAGCCTGGTTTCTGGCCAGACTCTTCAAGGCCTTGCGCAGTCTAGCCCCCCATTACCTCTCCGGTCTCCTCTCCCCCTACTCTCCTTCTTGCTCACTGCACTCCTGCCACCCTAGAGTCTTCACTATCCTGTCAACGTGCAGGTATGTTTCCATGTAGGGCCTTTGCTCATGCTGCTCTCTGCCTGGGATGCTCTTCTCCTAGATGTCTGCTTTGTGGTTTTCTAATTCCCTTTTCAAATCTTTGTTCAAATCTCACTTCCCTAATTTCCTTCTCTATTGCACTTTCCCCCACACCAACTGGACACTCTGGATTACCCTTCCTCTGGTTTACTTTTCTGTATTTTGCTATATGTATCACCTTGTAACCTATCATATAATTTGTTGATTTACTATGTTTATTGTTTGTCTGCCCCCCCTTGCTAAAAAGTAAGTTTCATAAGGGCAAGAATATTTGTCCGTTTTGTTCACTGGTGTTAGAACACTGTCTGGCACAAAATGGGATTTCAAAACATATTTCCTGGATTAGTGAATGAATGAATAAACGAATGAATGAGTGGGTTTCTGGGTCCATCACCTCTTCATCAACCAGAGCAACTTCATCTTTGAAATTAGCTTTGATGTTAGGCTTCTGCAAAAGATCCCACTTGAAAAAAAAAAGATTCAGTAGCTAAAAAGTCCATTCAGAAACCGCCACTCTGGTCCAATCCTACCTTTATCCAGAGCAGGGAGCCTTGGGCCCTGAGGAGTCAAACATCCGGTTAGGGTAGAACCAGAATACGACCCATCTCTCCTGATTTATAATCTCAGCTTTCCTTAGTCTGTTTTGCACTCATCATTCCCATCTAAATGCTTTTTCTACTACTGCCTTAAATCTTTATACCCACCTTTTAGAGAAACAGCATTTCTCAGCTAGTCTAATCAAGAGTTTCACTGCTACTGTGTTTCCCCGAAAATAAGACCCAGCTGGATGATCAGCTCTAATGCGTCTTTTGGAGCAAAAATTAATAATAAGACCCAGTCTTATTATTAATAAAAATTAATATAAGACCCAGTGTTATATATTTTATATTATATTACATTAATTATATATATTATATTACATTACATTACATTATACAGTATACTATATTATACTATTACATTATACTATATTATATTACATTATATTATATTGTTATAAGACCGGGTCGTATATTAATTTTTGCTCCAAAAGACGCATTAGAGCTGATTGTCCGGCTAGGTCTTATTTTCGGGGAAACACGGTAGGCGATAGGAACAGGAGATGTGCTGGGAAAAGTCCCTCTCAAAGCTCTGATTACCACAAGTGACTGGTTTGTAAGTATGTGATAAGCTGGGTTTTCTATTCCTAGCTCAACCACCTCAGGTGTGATTAGGTTTATTGATGCTGTTATTACTAATAATTAGCTTTTATTTTTTTCTTTCTGGCAACGCCCAGTTCCTAGAAACTTCGCAAGCATTTCGCACATATGCAAAGTTAAATGAAACGGTAAACAGCACCATCTGTTCTGTATTTTTCTCTCCAGAAGTTTTTCTTTTTCCCTCTTCTTTTCTCCTTTATAGCATGTTATGGGGAAAGCAGTTGGCCAATCATCCAGCTACAGAGTGGACTTTGTCCTGTTTCCAGTTTTAGATAAAAAAGAAGAAACAATCCATAAAATGCTAATGCTTATATCAGTGATATTTGGGTGACTACATTGTAATGCTGATCACATGGCCTTATAATGGTGACAGTCCTCCTAGGTATCCTTATCTACAGTATAGACTCAGCTCTTACAGAAAAGGGGCCCTTTTGGTTGTCTGAGCAAGAGATGTATAAATTATATTGGTTTCTAGCATGTTTGCTCCATAAAGCTATTGAAATGTCTATCTGCATATTGGGTATTTTTTAAATTGGCAATTTAACATTTTATTTTTTTCTGGTTAAATCCCTTAATTCATGTTTAAGCCTATTTACAAAAAGAGAGGACAAAGTTCCCTTTTGCTTCAGTATTAGGTTTATCCCAGAATACTGTTTGAAATGGTCTGAATTCTATTTTTCATTTTTAATTACCTATTTTAAAAAATTATTTTATTTTATTTTAATTAATTTATTTATTTGTTTTAAGATTTTATTGGGGAAGGGGAACTTTCATTGGGGAAGGATTTTATTGGGGAACAGTGTGTACTTCCAGAACTTTTTTTCAAGTCGAGTTGTTGTTCTTTCAATCTTAGTTGTGGAGGGTGCCGTTCAGCTTCAAGTTGTTGTCCTTTCAGTCTTAGTGGTGGAGGGCGCAGCTCAGCTCCAGGTCCAGTTGCCAGTTGCTAGCTGCAGGGGGCGCAGCCCACCATCCCTTGAGGGAGTCAAACTGGCAACTTTGTGGTTGAGAGGACACGCTCCAACCAACTGAGCCATTCGGGAGCTCAGCGGCAGCTCAGCTCAAGGTGCCATGTTCAATCTTAGTTGCAGGGGGTGCTGCCCTCCATCCTTTGCGGGACTCCAGGAATCAAACCGGCAACCTTGTATTTGAGAGCCCACTGACCCATGTGGGAATCGAACTGGCAGCCTTCAGAGTTAGGAGCAGAGCTCCACTGCCAGAGCCACTGGGCCTGCCCCTAAATTATTTTATTTTTAATTGGGGTTACAAACATATAACATTACACTGTTACTTTACAGGTTTGAATCTAAATTTAAACTAACCTTAAAAGAAAGACTTCTGAAACTATCTTATGTAGTATATTTTCTATTTACTTAAAATTTTATATAGCTGGGTTATTTATATCCTTTTTTTATGCTGATGATTGTAAATGTATTTTTCCACCTGGGAACTAAAATTAATTGACTTAGTATAGATCTGTAGTCCAGGACAATAAGCATCTAACAATGTTTGAATTTTATAGCAATATTTTACCTATGTTTTGAAGTTTAGGAAACTTCTTAATTACAGCCCTTGATTTGGCTCTAGACTTCAGTGTTAATTTCGCTTCTGTAAATCTGTTTCTGGCCTCATAGTTTTACAACGAGACTGTTCTTTTCCTGAGAAAACCCTGAAGAAAGGCTAGCTCATTTAGGAAATCAGGTAAAGTTGAGTAGAAAGAGCAATGTAAGTGTGGTTTCAGAAAGGTACAAAGACTTTAAGACAGCTGACTGTTAGGCTTTTGTTTTGAAGCCCAGACATACCAATTGAAGAAAGAAATATTGATCACTTGTTTTTTTTTGCCAAAAGTTTCCCCAAACAGCCATTGTTACTCTACATCAAAATGTTTTACCTTTACCGAGGATAATGTAGGAGTCTTAAGAGTATGGCTTGATATGGGAAACAAGATCTCTTTCAAGAGGAGGCTGAGACTTGGATAGAGAAAACCTCATTATGAATAAAGGGAGGCCACTATGGTCAGTCACCAGTGTGTGTTTGTCAACAGTGTCTCGGTACCACAACAGCACCCAGGCTAGGAAGGAGCCATATGATCAACAACTCGGTCACCACTAGCCTCAGAAAAGGACCAAGCAAAGGGACCTTCTTTTATAAATTTACAACACAAGGAATGTCTGCATAAAGGTTTTGTAGCGGGTCTGAGACAAAGTTTGACCAATAGCTTTTTCACAAATTGGGCAGAGATAGCGGACTCCCAAATGTTGGTCCTCAGCGCTGTCTTGGATTATGGACTTATCAGGCCTGTACCTACATCTCTTCTTTATGGATCACTTTCCCACAGATTTAATGGGAAAAAACAATCTAGACCGAAACATAAACACATGAAACAAGACTTTGCACATGTAGACGAACAGCAGCAAAAATAATGCAAACAGTAGGAGAATAAGAAAGTTCATGGTAAAATGTTTATCAAAAGATATGCTTTTGATAAAACAAAAGGCGTAATGACTATACAAAGACCTATGTCTAATTATTTACAAATGGGGCAAATAATTAGATCTCCAAACCTAGAGGTCTAATTATTTAACACAAAGACCTAAATCTAGTGATCTTATAGACAGACCTACTTGCTTACAATCAACAATGAGATCTCAATGAAACTAGTCAGCACTTAGAGTGTTGTGAAGACTTATTCATCTGGCAACAGGTTCTACAAGACAAATAGGGTTTGGGCACAGGGGACCCAGTGAGTGCTCATATTGGTCTGATGGTTCCCTGGAGCATTTTCTGCTAAAAATGATCTTAGCAGAAGCTCTAGAAGTATTAAAGGATCATTAAAAAAAACACTAATATCTGAAATTTAAAAAAAGCTGAATTTACTGCTTAGTATAGTATAAGAGAGCTATGCTGAACAGGTGCATTCTCTCTGAGTAGAGCAGTCTGCTCCATGATATCAAAGTTTGGGGAGAGATGGAGTCCAGGGATTGGAGGCCTTTGAGAGACATAACGTGTTGAAGTTATATACTGAAGCTTGGTTATTCATCTGACTCTGTTGATTGGCTGTCACATAGAGACATGTTTATTGAAGTGAGTCCATCCCTGACTTGCCAATTTCGGAAGTGAGGGTTGACACTGGTTGGATTAGCCTGTAAAAGCATATTCTACTGGAGTAAGTTGTTAATCAGTTAAATAGGTTTATACCAGTTTTGGCATATTCTCCTCACCATAGTTACATAACAATCAGTCTTTTCCTAAGTTAATAGGAACTCTTTTTTTTTTTTAAATGCTCAGCCGTAACTGATACACCTACCTTAGTCTTGGTCTGGACTGTAGGGCTATTTCCCACTATGCCCCTTATTAACTTTGTGACATTTTTTGAAAAAAATCACTTGACTAAACTTCAGGCTCCTCACTTGTATGCTAGGGCTAATGATACCTCCCTCCAGTATTATTGCGAAGATTAAATGTTATAATGATTGTGAAATCTCTGTAAATTATAAATAATCTGAAAATATAAAACACAGTTGAAATCTCTAAAAATTTGATCATATATGTCAAAATGGTGTGTGAATTCTAACATGCTATATAATCATAAATATTTATATGATCCTTTTCAGTATATTATTACTATCATGCCCTATTTTTCAAGACCCAACTCAAATGTTCTTTCCTTCAAGAAAATATCCTTGATTACCCAAGTCTTATTGATTTTCCTATTATCTAGATTGTGACATTTATCAGCTGTGCCAAACAAATGAGCCCTTATAATTATTACTCTTATTCACTGTAATTTCTGGTTATTGGTCTTATTTCTCCAAACTAATTTAAACTTACTTAGGGCAAGAATCTTATCTTCATTAACATCAAAGAATATCAGAGCCAGAGAGCTCAAGAGCCCAGGGTCAATAAGTTGTAGTACGTGTATCCATACTCCAGTGTGAACCTATATAGACATTGCTAATCAATCACAGAGCTCTTTCCCTTTCCCACTCCCCAGCCCAGACCTTAGCATTCTTTTCACCATAGCACTCCTGACAGCCACTGTACATTCAGTGTAACTTACACCTCAGATAAAACCTACTTGCTATCCTGGATGTACTCCAACTCTCTCATTTTCCACATGAGGAAATTAAGGCCCAAAAGAGGGAATGACTTGCTCATGGAGTACAGAACCAGAACTAGACCAGTGTCTTTTATTCCTTGTTATTATTCTTCTTTCAGTATCTCTACAAATGCTGCATTGTTAATATACCCAAGGGTGCCTGACACAGTGGCTGAGCTCATACTTGGTGCTCAGCAAACACCTATGACCATCTTCCTAGTTTACTCAGGTATCTGGAAAGCAGAGCATTTCCTCAACACTGTTGACATTGTAATTTAATATCGTTTGGTCAGCCTGGGATGGCGGCTTAATTCATGATTTTGAATTATCTGACATTTCAGTTCAAATTTGTAGTTTTTAAACTCTTTTCCTTCTATAATGAGGCCCACAGAGGATATCCCAAATCTGTTAAAGTATATCCCCTCACCGCCACCACTTGCCAAAATCAACACCGTTCCTATAAACGAAAAGAGTCAATAATTACACAAATCCTCCCTGGTTAAATATGGCAGAGGAAGAATACATCAGTCACATTTACCATGAAAATTAGATTTAAAAAGCATAAGTCTAAAATCGTATTTTCATGGAAGTTTATTCTTCTCAAATTATTTAAGACTGAGTTTGATCCATCTGAGTTCATTCTTCTTCCTGGTTCTCTCTCCAGGCACTTAAGTGGGCACTTAACAAAACAGTAATTAAATGCAGTAGGGTTTTTTCTTCCCCCAAAGCAAATAGCACTTTTGCTCTTTGGAGATTACTGTTTAAACTAGACCCTGATGTGGGAGAGAGGGGAAATCCTTGTTCACAAGTAACCCAGACCAGCAAATCCTTTCAGAAAGCATTCCTAATATCTATTAAACATATAACAATAATAGTTTTACTTACCATAGCAACCAAGCCATCCTCATTCCTTTTCACTTGCTATGTTATCTCTGGGAACACTGCACTTTCTACAAACAGGTTCAGTTCTTTAATCACATGCCATCAAATTTAGGAATTTTTTCTCTCTCCCCCCACAATCCTTTCTTTCCCTATTTCACTTTATAAAAATAACCAACCAGAAAAAGAAAATTGTTAATGGGTATTAGGAGTCATAACAATGCTCATAGACTTTGATCCTGAAATCTCATCACTTAGAATTTATTCTGAGAAAAAAAAAATCAAATATATATATACACCTCAAGGGCTATGATACCAAAGACTAATATGAACACGAACAACTCCTAAATTATAATCATAAATAAAATTGGTATGTGTATATATACTATTCTTGGAACCATATAAATATATGAATAAAGACTGGAAAGTGCATAGTGGACAAAGACAAAAATAATTTACATCAGGGTTTCAGGAGAATGTTTTTGTTTGGGTAGTGATCATATTTCAAAATGTTCTTTAAACATACAAAAAATTAATAGTTCACCAGTGTAGTCAGTACTATGGCATATAAAAGCCAGAAGGAGCTCTAGTTTGGGAGTCAGGAGATAGCACTAACTGGCAATATGACCATGGAAAATCCTTTCATTCTCTGATCTCACTTTTTTCATCTATAAAATGAGGATACTGAGCAACTTTTTTCTAAGATGACTTGTAGTTTTGAATTCTATTATATTTAATGGACTTTCTTCTTTATTTAAGTTGATGTTTAAAAGTGCTTAAGGATAGTAAATATTTGTCAAATTTCAGGGCATTGGTCCAGTAAAGAAACTTGTAGACCTCAGTCTCAAGCTTAGAGAAATGGGTTATATAAAATAAAAATAATACATCTGCCTTGACTCAAAAATAGTCTTTTTTTAACATAAACATTTTTTAAAGCATAAAGTCATTTTTTTAAACATAAACATTCCCCCTGTAATGTTTCTCACTTTTTTGAAAAGCTTATACTTTCAACCTGCTGCTGATTACATAGTTAACCATGTAGTAAAACGCCTTTAAAAGGTGGGGAAATAGTGTTATCCAACGGTAATGTAATATTATGAGTGAATAAATCATGACCATAGACATACAATGAGATGCTGTCTTCTAACTGTTGCAAGGCACGATGATATCTATATTTTAGTTTTATGGGCTAAGAAGTCAGCAAGTCAAAGTTTCCAGCAGGTAGCAACATGATCACCAAAGACTTTCCCACAGGCTGTTGGGGACCCAAGAATCAGTGTTTCCAGGACACCTTTTACTTATATTGGATCCAAAACTTAGGTCCTTTTCTAAGGCTACCCTTCTCTCTTTTCTCTTTAGAGAAATCCATCCCAAATGCTGGGTACCCAAGGTCTAGCAGAGACTTTCTGGTTATACGCACACAGTTCCAAATTATTTTCTTCCCCTTTACTGGCTGCGTGACCATGAGTCTTCTTTGAGCATCAAGATTTACTTATAAAGTCCTTCCTCACCTAGCCGTGGCACAAAGAGATCTAATACTTAATGTATTTCTATATAGTGTTGGACTATGGTGAGTGCTATATACATGTCAGAACCTTTCCCAGTTCACGATTCCCCCTTTTAAGAATCCTTGTCTATAGCACTGTTGTTTGTTACACTTACTTTGGCACTTTGTAATGTGTATAACTAATGCACTAAATCTACTAGATGTGGGATCCCAGCTACAGGATAAGCACCTACTGAACATGCCTGAAGCTTGGGGTGGGGGGAATCCAGTAACAACATTCATCATGAAGAAGCCCCAAATAGAACTAATATATATTGAGTGGTTCTATGTACCAGGCACTATGTATCAGGCACTGTGCTGAGGACTTTGAATACATTATTATCTTTAATCCTTACAAAAATCCACGTAGTAGGTAACATTACACCTTTCTACTAATGAAGAAATGACATTTGGAAAGGCTATTTGACATGACCAAGAGACACAGACATGACAGCTGAGATCCGGAACCCACATCCTTCTAAATTTGAATATGAATTCTTTAAAAATCTTAAAAAATGAATTTACTATCAACAACCAACACTTGTGGAACTTATACAGAGTACCCAGGGCCCATCATTCAACACCAGATTTGTAGATGAAGTGGCTTTTTGACTAATGACTGTTAGAAACTGGCTCTGCTGCAGTGTTATAGATTTGATGTCACTGAAGAACTCATATTTCTGCTCCACCAGCTGCAGGGTGACACAGAAAGGAAAGGAGGGATTGTGGACTGCTTAACAAAGGTGATCTCTACTAACCTACCTAGAAGAAAAACAACGGTGTCTATATGCCTCAACTCTATTCAGACTTTTCTCTAATGATATAATTGTTATTTTCTTTAATTGACTCACAAAATTTGATCCCGCTCTATTATAGACCTCTTTTATCTGTATTTAGTCTTAAGTGATTAAATTAATGCCTTTGGGAAAACAACTCAATGACTCTTATTGAACTTAAAACTTTAAGGCAATTTAATAAACTGAGTATTTTAAAATTCTGATCTAGAATTTTTTTAATGGACCCAGATATTGTTATAAGCATCTTATAACAAGATAATAATGATTACATTACTTTGAAATTCTGTCCTAAATGTGGCCTTTGACTAATTGTTATTGTTACTTTTAATTATTAAAGTAAAACGGTGATCAAATTTCTTGAGAGAATCAAGGTACATGGGTGTAATAACGCATAGGTAACAAAAAATAGAAACCTTAAAAATGTTTCCTTTGAAAGGTCCTTAATGAGAAAGTTTTGGGCAAGAATATAAAGCAAATAGAATTCTCATATGCTGTTGGTTGGAAAGCAAAATGGTGCCACTACTCTGGAAAAGAGTTTGTCAGTTTCTTAAAAAGTTAAATGTATACCTATCACATGATGATCTAGCCATTTCTATTCTAGGCATTTACCCAAAAGAAATGAAAGTAATTGTCCACATAAAATCTTTTTTTTACAACATTTTAACTCTAGTTTTATTTTTATTTTTTTAAATTTATTGGGATGACAATTGTTAGTAAAATTACACAGATTTCAGGTGTACAATTCTGTATTACATCATTTATAAATCCTACTGTGTGTTCACCACCCAGAGTCAGTTCTCCTTCCATCATCATATATTTGCACATAAAATCTTATATGTGAATATTCATAGCAGCTTTATTCACAATAGTAAAAAATTGGAAACGATCTAAATATATAATAATAGGTGAATGGATATCGATTCTGGAAGTCTAGCTTCCTTATGGGATCAGCTTCTCTTCTCTAACTTGGAATGACCTCTAATATGCATAGAGCTTAGAAGCTGTTACTCCCACTCTTACAATAAAAAAAGGCTGGACAAATTAAAAATTAATGACTTTTTCATAAAGTAGCAGAACAAACTACTACTACCCTGAAATCTAGAGAGACAGACAGGAAAATGCAAAGAATCACATCCAAGATCAGCCTATCTGGAACAGACACTGCCAGAGCCATAAGCTGATAGAGATACTTAAATAGTAATTTTGACAAATTGCTGTAGCCTGAGTGTGGACTAATGTGACAGTGAGATACTTCTGGGATCCACAGTCTTGGGGGGTAGAGTTGTGTGGGTGGATGTGGGTGACATACTTTCAGGGGTTTTACCTCCATGAAATCCATCTTAGTAGTAACCATTTTGAAATACTCCCAGTGTATTCTCCATAACAAAAGCCTACTCTACAGGAGAAAAAGACTTTATTTACCAAAGCCTTATTGACTTCCAGGCGATTACCCAACTTGAACCCTTCTATCATTCCCATCTCACCTGGGGTGGGGGTGAGTAAAAAAAAAAAAAACCCAAAAAAGTTTGTGAAGGTCACAGCCCAGGGACAAAGGTCCATCAAAAGACTGAGATTTAATCATGAGATTGTATACTGTTTCCCCACCCCAATATTTACCACCATACCAACAGGGCTCCAATATAATAGCTCCGATATTCCTGCATAACAGCTAGAAGAGCTACAAGGCAGATACTCTATTTAAGAAGGTATTCTTAGCGAAACCCAAATACTACAGATCAGATAAAAACAAGGACACTAAAGAAAATTGAGGCCTCAGACACCTACAGCTACAACAAACAATAAATACAGCATCACTCGATCAGATAAATGTAAACTCTTACCTCAGGCCTATTTACCTCAGTTACTATTACCCAATACATCATGTTCATCTTTCAATAAAAAATTACAAGATATGTTAAAAGCAAGAAAAAGCAGCCTGAAGAGACAAGACAAATGTTCAGAACCAGACTCAGATAGAACCAGACTCAGATATGACACCAATTTTGGAATGATCAGATAGGGAATTTATAATAACTACGATTAATATGTTAAGGGCTCCAATGGAAAAAGAAGACAACATGCAAGAACAGATAGGTAATGTAAGTAGAGAGAGGGGAAAACAATCAACACAAATGCTGGAAATTAAAACCCTCTAACAGAAATGAAAGAAGCTTCTGATGGGTTCATCAGTAGACTAGGTACAGCCAGAGAAAGAATCAGTAACCTTTATGATATGTCCATAGAAACTTCCCAAATTGAAATGCAAGGAGAAAAAATAATGAAGAAAAAGCCCATAACAGCATACCCAAGAACTGTGAGATAATTTCAAAAGGGGTAATTTTAATGTTCCTGTGTTTCATTGGCCATAGTTGAGTCACAAAGTTGAGTCACACAGCCTTAGCTGCGAAAGGGTCTGGGAAGGCAAGAGTTTGTTCTCTAGCCTCTACAGCACCGAAGAGAAAGCAATAAAGTTAGATTGGGTGTTGAAGGAGCAAACCTACAGCTCTACCCGCAGCACAGTAAGAGTAAGTAATCCAAGTAACTCATTGCAAAGCTTTAAGAGCATAAAGGATACAAATTGGCGGTGAAAACCATGAAGTCCAAAAAAAAGAAAAAACAAACAAGCAAAAAAGAAAATCATGTTGTTATTTGCTTCCTATTGCTTTAGAAATCTTAATCTGACCAGAGTTTGTAATGCTCTCATTTTAATGCTAGAGCCATTATAGCACCATCATAAAATTCTTAACTAATGGGATTTTGCTATGTTAATATGCAAACGAGTAAAACAGGGTTTGTAAGCACCATGAGCTGTCTCACGTCTATTCCATCTGTTGAGCTCATAAGCCTAGAGGCAGAAGAATTCCTACCCACAGGAAGCTGAACCCCACGGGAAGCATTTCTCATTAGTGACAAGTATTAGCAGAATTCCTGGGAAGGTACTGGTCAGGTGACCCCTGGAAGTCAGGAGTCCCCAGATCAGCACACTGGATTGAACCGTGATAGCACTTTGTATGTGACCATAGAGAAGAGGCTCCAGTGAAGCTTTCACACAGGCCTTTCTGAACTGGCCAATCTATCGTGCCCCTTCACCCAGTCACGCTCTTTCCCATTATCACATTGCATTTCCTGAAACACTACTGAGATTATTTTATTGTCCATCTCCTCCCCCGCCTCTGAAAACTTAATTCCATAAGAGGAAGGAACTTTGTGTCTTTGTTTACAGCTGAAATCTAGAATCTGGAACAGTGTTTGCCCCATGATAGATGTTCTAAATGAACCCCTTGAAGACCTTTTTATCCACTTATATATTTTTATTGCTTCCCCAATCTAGTTAATCACTCACATTTCCTTTCCTCCTCCTGCTTCTATTTAAGTTCTATTCGTTGCAAATACCAATTATACAATAGAGTTATCAACTGTATCACCATGCTATGTATTCGATCTTCAGAACTTATAGCTGAAAGTTTGTACCCTTTTTACCACATATTATACCATATACCATATATTATTGCTTTAATATCATAGAGATCACGTTGTACCCACAATTTGCTCTGTCTTTTAAATCTTTACCAAAAATAGTATTTGGCTTAAGTCTTGGGAATGGATATAGGGAAAATATTTGTGAATTGTTGAATTGTGTGTAAAAGAAAAATTAGATTCTAAAGAAATCATCTTCTAGGCATGTTTGATCCATATTAAAGGTAGTATTTAAGGTGTAAAATGCACTATCTTTTTTTTTTTCTTTTCACTTAATTTATTAATTTTAAAAGATGTTTCATCCACATCCCGTGATATATTTAGGGATACTCTGATTATGTCATGTACATAATAAAAAGTTTGCAAATTGTGTTTGACGAAATAACCGGAGGGTCAGGTTTCATTTATGGAATAGGTACAGTGATGCTGGATACTTAATGAACATAAAGTTCCCTCACATTATAATATTTGTCACTCAACTGAAAGGACAATTTCTCAATGGTCCAGATGTTTGAGGCATTTAACATAAACCATGAACCATCTTTTACCTTTCTCCAAACCCAGTAAGCTTAGATTTATGATCATTTTTGCTTCTCTAACCAACATTATCAGTCAAATTATAATTTGGTTGAAGAAAATGCTCTATATCTGAGAAGGTAATAATTCCTTATATTCATATAGCATTTTTCAAGTTTACCAAGTGGTTTCATACAAATGATTTCATTTACTCCTCAAAATTAAAATGCACTATCTTTGTAATACCAAATGAGAAAAGGTGTTGATTTGATTCTTAAATTCATATCTAAATAATGCTATTTTTTCTCACTGATTTTTTCTTCTTTTTTTTAACTAATGCTTTTTAAACTGATATATTCCTAGTCTGTTTTGGAGGGTTTTTCTTTGAATATGTTTATATATTTAAATCACAAAAAATCACTTCACCATATCAATTGTGGAAAAGATGTGCGTACCTAAAGTGAGGAGAAACATGACAACTCTTAAGTAGTTTCTGCAACCAACCTGGCCATTGCCACACACTCCCGGCTTCATTATTACTGGGGAGTTTTTCTTCTTTCTTTTCTAATCTGAAATATTTTTTGGCACCTTTTACACTCAGGTAGCTGTATCTAGATATTTTGCAATGTGAATCTTTACTATAATCTGATATTAGCACACATCTTCAAGGTCATTGGGTTCCAGCATTAGGTTGGTCTTTGGTTGAGGTACTAAGGAGACAGATCCAGTTACAAAACACATGAGGGATCCACTAGAGGGCAGCAAAGTACAAACCAAATTTAAATGCCCCCAAATAAGGCTGATATCACAAAAAAAGTATATTGTAAATAAGACTTTTTAAATGCAAACAATTCAAATTAGTTCAGCAATGTAAAATAATTTATGTGCAAATGTCTCTCTCTCTCTCTTTCTTTAATTAGAAGTAGTGGTCCAAGGTTGAAGAGCAAAATGAGAACAGAATTGGTTGTAGTCCCAGCTCTTTTACTAATTGTGATTTGGAGCAATCTACAATTTGCCTCTCTGGTCCTTTTCTATGATACATAGATTTGCACAAATGATTCTTAAACTTTAAGATGATTCTTCAACTTTAAAATTCCATGGTTTTGTGATTTATGATTCTATTCTAGTCATTTCTAAATGTTGGTTAGGCTCTTACATTATCTGACCAATCATAATTTGACGTTAGTGGAGATCTGTTTGGAAATACCCACCATTTATTTCATGGAAAATTTATGTCTCTGAGATGCGTTGATTTACCTTCTTAATAAAATGATACTCCTGCCCCAAACTATTACTTGTATATAATCTAGTGACAATATAATGATTGCAATGTTTTCTGGAATAGGATTTTAGTATTTAAGCCATCAAAGTGATCTGTTTTTATTTAAGAAAAACAAAAATAAAACCCCACAATAATTTTGTATATAGCCAAACTGTTTTCACTTTCCACTTATTCTCCTTTTAAAGTACTATATATGTGAACTCAGTATTAGTTACTCTACTAAACTCTTAAAATCATAAAGGTTAATCATTAATAAAAAAAAAAAACTGTTGGCTTGAAAGCCAAAAAAATGGTGAATACACAGAAGAGCACATGATAGATCTGAGCTACAGTTATGTCATTATTCATTTGGTCAACTACTTCTAGCTTCTGGATGTGGTTGATTTTGACTGTCAATGAATTCAGTTATTCTTCACATTTGTTCAAATGATTATTATAAATACCCACCACAACAACCCATTTTCAGTGAATGCCTGAGTTGTGACTGAAACAAACTCTTTTCTAAATGGCATTTTTTCATAAGTACCAATGGATAAAACCATCAATAATTTAGTGAAAGCAGAAATCATTTCTGGAGACTGATAATATAGTCATATTTAACACCACACCACATATTTAAATATTTTCAACCCTCATTTAGGACATATTTTCCTTCTATATGTATAAGAGGAAATACGCCTGGCTGACAGTGAACATGATGAAGGAAAATCATCCTTTAAAACACAGTAAACCTATTATTTTCAGAAGCCAGAGGTAGAGCAACGATGTAGGTATATTCTTGACTCCCTGCCCTGGCACCTTAACTCATCTGGTGCCAATAAAGCTTGCACCCCTTATTCTGTACAGGCCAGTTAGCTTACTCATCAGAGCCTTAGACCCAGCTCACCTCAATGCCTAAAGTCATTGGCACAAAATAATTATTCATTTCAACCAATTTGCTTTTCCACTAGAGGGTGAGGAATGTGAGGTGACCCCAACCTCAGAGTCCACAATTTCAGATGTGAGCTGCATTGTCACACTAGTGAGATGAGCCCTTCAGATACTGTGGTGTTACTTACAGAGAGGATGACATTTACTGCCTAGGTGCAAATCCTGACTGCTTTTTATTCTGTGCCTCAGTATTCTCATCTGAAAAATGACATCATGATGCCAACTTCTTAAGAGTGGTTTTAAGCATTACAAGTTAATACTTGTAAAACTATCATAATTATTTAAGCTTAAAATACTAAAATGGTTTAAATTTCTACATTGCTTTTCCAACAAGATATAGTCAAGGGTATCACCTTGGAGTTCTTACTACTAATTCACTGTTGATCTTGGAAAGTCACTTCACCTCTCTTGGCTTCGTTTTCTTGTCCAGGATCTTAAACAATACTTTAAAAGTAATCAATGCTCTAAGATGGTCTCAGTGGATGTTGTGGAATGAACAAACTTCAAAATGAGGAGACTGGAACAAATAGATTACTCTCTCGTTTTAATACTTCATGTAATTCATTACCTCCCAACATGACTGTGGGGAACGAATGAAATGGAATTGGCTAGCTACAGTGGGAAACGCTACTGCAGACCACCATACCATTTGTTGAAAAGAATTTTGAAGGCATCTACACAAAATATCACATCCATTGTGATAATTAAACCAGTATCATCTCTGCCAATATTGGATTGGAACAAAGGCCTCAGGAGAAGAATAAATACACGTTTATTTTGTATAAAGCTGCTGTCAGTGTCACCAGCTGGCAGGCCTACGTGCCCTCGGAGCAGAGGAGAGAGCCCAGCAGCCGCTCGCCCTGGCCCAGCAGGCGGCCCCGCTCCAGGCCGCGGCCCTTGTTCTCTGCCTCGACGCGCACCGCCAGGCGGCGCACCTCGTCCTCCGAGAGCCCGTCGAAGCAGAAGTCCTGGTCGAAGACCGCCGTGCAGCTCCGGCGCACCACGGCGCTGCGCCGCTGGCGCGTCTTGCCCGGCGGCTGCAGGACGAAGCTGACCCGGCAGCCGACGGCGGCGAACTCAGCAGGTCCTCCCGCCGGGCCCTCGGCACCGAGCAGCCGGATGCGGAGGCGCCCGCTTGGCCGGCTGTACTCGGCGGCCAGGCGCAGGGCGCCGCCGGCGCGGCCCAGAGTCACGGTGCCTTCCGCCTCCAGACGTGCGGGCCGCGGGCCGGGGGACGGCGAAGGGGATGCGGAGGGGTTCCGGGCCGGGACCCGGAGCCAGCGCCACGCTCCTCGTCCTCGTCCCCGCCTGACACGGAGCGGGCGCGGGCCAGGCCACGACTCCTCCAGGCCCGCGCTAGTGCGCGGTTCAGCAGCCCTTCGGGGGCGCGCAGGAGGCGGGGGCCGCGGGGCCGCGGGGCTACCGAGTTCCAGGGCGGGCGGGGACTACTGGGGCTCGCAGGGGCAGCGGCTCCGCCCTGGGGCCCAATGGGGACGTCTCCTCCGCCGCCGCAGGCGTGGGACCGAGGGCGGAGCGCAGGCCTGGCGGCGGGTGGTTGCAGGAGCGTGGAGGCGCCGGGGACCCCGAGGAAAAGGGATTCCTTGCGGCGGGTGTGCGGGCTCTCCAGCAGCGCGCAGAAGCCGTACGCGGTGCGCACGCGGGGCAGGTGCGGCAAAGAGAGGGCGGCCTGCGAGCGCGGGTCCCAGTCCGTGCGCCCCGCGCCGTCGTCTGTCCTTCCTTCCTTGCCCCAGGAGTCCCTGAGTGCAGCCAGTGCCCGGCAGGGCGCGAGTCGCGGGGGAATGCAAAACTCAGGGATGCGGTCTGGCGTGAGCACGTTTGCGCACGCTACGCGCATGGTGGCGGGGGTTCGGCGGGCCTGACCCTGTAGACGCCGGTTCCCGCCCCGCAGGAGGCGCTGGGGATCCAAGCTGAGCCGCTCCAGGCACGACATCAGGCAGCCAGTGCCGGCTCTGAACGACCCTCTGCTGGAGCTGGGCAGCCTGCAATCCACAAGGGCACACCGATCGTCAGAGAGAGAGAGCCCTGCAGGGCGTACCAATTCCTAGCTCGTTCTCCTTTTGGGGTGCTTTCTCCTGCGCGCTCAAGACGAACATCCCCTCAAACTATTGCAAACTGTGTTTCAGAGATTGAAAAACAATCGTTCTTTTGTCCTTTCTCTATTCCGTTGTCATGTATATTTCGGGGCTTCTTACTTTAATCTCGATCCGCCCTCGCTGGCCTAAAGCAGATTCTCAAAATGTTGGCCTAGCGCTGTCTCGATGCCAACAGGCGCTTTGCTTGTGCAATTGCTTCCTGAATCCTTGGATTACTGCACTCTAGTGCTCAGAATTAAAATAATTATCCCCCCCAGGACGTTCGGCGTAGTCACTCTTTTTAGGGTCTAAGAGCCTCAAGTCCGCGGGGGAATTAAGCAAGGCTGTGTAGCCCATCTAATGTACCTGAGGTCCAGCGTCAGATGGGTCTAGGAACCATTCTACCTGGAGCCCCGACCACGAGGGGCACGGAACCGTCCTGTCTGGAGCCCGAACCAGGAAAGGAGCGCGGCGGGGTTCAGTAACGCTGTCCACAGCCAGCCTGAGCCTTTATACCCGGGTCCTGGAACGCCCACCAATGAACCCGCGGGAGCTACGCTGCCTGGTAATCCGACTCCAGGCCTCCTCCCCACCCCCAGCGTTCCCTCTGCCACGTGGCTGAATCTGCTGCGCAAATTCAGGAGATCCAATTATTTTTCTCTCCTGTTTAGAGTGGGCATGTTGTCCTCGGAAATCCTGAACGAGTTTCTATTTCCTCACCTGCAAAAGAGGGTTAAATCTTTACTATATCGCTGAGTCACTGTGAGGATGGATGGACGTAATGAATGTGAAATGCACAGCACTGTACACCCACCACTAAAAGAAGATAAAAGTCGGGTTTGTCTTATTCTTACCTAAAACCCTTTCCTAAACCCAGCCTTTCCATTGCCCAACTTTCAACGTTTCTTAACTTGCTTTCTGGTTTCTGTTCTGAATTTAAATGTTATTTTTGGGCGGCGATGCTGGAAATATTCCATATCTTGATCTGCGTTACAGGGGTAAATCCCTAAGTAAAAAAAAAAAAAAAAAATCGTGTAGCATATACTTAAGATTACATGTAAGATAGTATCATACTTCTCTTTTAAAAAAATATCACAACCCACTTCTTAAACCATGTGTGCTCATTTTTGATTGGGAAAATATACACCTGAATACAGCTGGGCTATAGAATCATCCTTTGGAGGCACCCTGACCACATCTGGCACAGCCTACTTGAGAGACCTTTTTTCCTTTTGAAACTGACCTGTGTTCATTCTCTAAGAGAGTTGCTTCTAGCTATCTCAGGTTGAAAGAGATCTGAAGCATTTTGTTTAGTGTTTGGGTGTATGCTATTTCTGCCAAAGATATTGCCTTGCAAATCAATTGCTTCTCCAAATAATGGTTAATTGAATTCATACAAAGGTGATTGCAGGATGTGGCATGTGCATTTTCTTTCCAGGATATACATACACGCGCACTGTGCTTTATTTGGATATAGTCTCTAGAAATGTCACATAAATGCTGCAAAGTATGATTACTCTTAACGTATCTTAATAATAAGGTTTACATACTGATGGGAAATGGAGGAAATAATACTTTTCCCCCCCTTTCTTTCATTTCCTCCCGCCACTCCGGTTCAAGCCATTGTTTCTCAGTCTAGTTGTGTAGGACACAGCTCCCTGGCCCATACTGGTCTTAGGAGCCTTGTGCTTCCGCCAGCTGAGGCAGTTGGTCAGCTTCTCATGGCAGCTCAATGGCAACTCTCCTTGCCAGCGGCCGGCCGCTCACAATGGCTGCCCACGCTGGGAAATATTACTTTCTAATAGGCTTGAATGAGTTGTTTTGGGGATTAAATGAATCTAATAATGTAAAATACTTAGCACTGTGCTGAGAACATAGTAAGTGCTAAACACATAAAAGCAATGATCATTATTATCAATAAAAAGGGACATTGTAAAATGTAGTGATCAAGAAAATTGAGTCTGAAATGAGATGTTTTTGATTCTAGAATGGTGGCTCCCTATGTTACCTTGAGCAAGTTACTTAACCTTTCTAAACCACAATATCAAATGTAAAATTAGGAGGTGAGGCCTGTGGGAGATAATGGGATTAGTGAATTTATAAGAGCCACATCATTTTCATAATAATAGTATCTACCTATTGGGTTGTTGGAGTACATAAGATAATGCATACAAAGAGTTTATCATAGAGCCTGACATACACAATGTCAGATATTATATTTACTGTTGTTGCAGAAGAGAGCAAATGTTCATTAATTCATTTATTCATTCAAAGAAATACTTACTGAATGCTTCCTGGGTTCCAACCACCATGCTAGGCCGGTGGATCCAGGCTGTACAAAATCATATCAGCTATGTACAACCATCAGGAGAGGAATGAAATGATGAGGCGGGCAGGGTTGGTGGGTCCTTGGGTTTACCATGACCTTGACTAGCTATTTCTTTGTCTTTATATCATCTCCACTCCTGGTCAAAATTCTTGGGCCAGTGTTAAATCTATGGGAGAATGATCACCAAGTTATATAATTAAGGGTCATGTGCATGTGTTTTGACTCAACTTTCCTCAGGAGACAAGATGCTGATAGCTCAGAGATGCTGAGAGCCCAGACAGCCCTTGGTTAAACTGGTGAGGCTCACAATCTGAAAAGCTAGCTGAGAAGTTAAGCAAAGCTATGTTGTAGTGGGAAAAAGGAAAAACGCAGCAGGCATGAGAAATGATGTAGGGGTGAAGAAATAGATACTTTGGAGTGAATCTGTCCTAGGTTCAAATCTGTGATGCTATATCTTAGCTATGGGACGTGGGCAAATTATATTAACCTCTTTGAGCCCATGTTATATTATAGAGGTAATAATACCTACCACATGAGATTAGTTGAGGGTTAAAAAATGCATGAAATTCTTCTCACACAGTAAGTGCTGGCTAACAGCTGTTATTATTATACAGGTTTGCTTGGTCAGGGATTAGCTGATTCATATATGGATTCCTTTAAAAACAATTCTCTTCTTGGTCAAGCAAAGCAGATTTGCTTTGTTTTTGTTATAATTTCACCTTCTTCATAATACTGTAGAAGCATTTCCTGTATAAGATTTCTTGAAAACAGCAGAGATGTGCCCTCACATGGTTGTTCCCCTGTGACCCCATTAAGCCTTATGTTTAACTTACTTTGGAAGCACAAACCACGCAGTATTGGGGAGAATGGTGCAACTGGGTGAGGCCCTATGCCTGGAACACTCAAATCTACTCAGAGGAAGTCTGTGGCTGTTCCGGGCTCATGGGAACATCCATGGGAACATCCATACAGCCATGGGAACATCCAGTAATGAAACTGGCAAATAATTCTGTGAAATAAGCATAAATAGATCACACACAATCGAGGCAAGAGGTGCTCTTGGAGTAGAAGGAAACAGAACAATTTAAAGCAATGTAAAACAATAATATATAGGAGGTTGGGTGTGAAAGAAACCAAGAAGAGAATTTACAACCAAATAAAATGCTGGTGTTCTGACTTACCCATCTCATTTAACAAAACTAGACTATGGAGTAATGGAAAGAACAGGGACCAGGGAGGCAGGACACTTGGGTTTTAGCTCTAATAGTCACTGATTTGTTGTGGGACTTTGGTAAATCCCTTAATTCTCTCTTGCATTCAATATCTTCATGTGTCAAGTAAGAGGGTTGGATTTACTAGATGTTTGTTTTCTTCTGGCTCTAATGTTCTGCAGTCCACTTCTGTGCTTTCTTCCAGTTAAACTTGCTAACTTTTCTGACAGTCCATCCATGTTACTTTTATTCTCCAGTGTTCTCCTCTATTTCCTTCTATTCCCCCAAATCCTTTTTGTTTTTCTCAACAAACTCCAGGGTTGGATAATGGGATGTGGGTATGAGGTAGTGTGAAGGTGTAATTTTTTATTTTTCAATTTTTAAGCAAGAGTTATTTCTTGTCAGTAATTTTGACTTTTATTTTTAACAGAATATATATTTTGCTCATCCATGCTTGTTGTTCAATCCCTCACTGCAGTTTAGTTTTAGTTGCCTTTGTTGTCCTTCTCATTGATCTTAGCCAGAATTAATCTAAGAATTTTAATTACTAGAATGTTCATTTTCTTTAATCTCTGTATCCAAATTCCTTTTGGTATTGTGCTATACATTAGCGTGCTAGTGGTGTTTCTTGACATTAGTTATAGTTTGTTTTGGATTAGGACTGTAAATTTCTTCAAGAAGTATGGAAAATTTGGGGCATTACTGTGTGCACGTAATAATCAATCCCTCAAAACTTACTTAAAAAGGAAAATATTAAAATGTAAAAACTTTTAATATTGTATGGTAATAGCATTATTTATACTGATAATTTTGAGCTGAATTTTCCGCCCTGAGATTTCCTATTTCGTCATTAACCTTTCTTTCAAAGTAAGACCTCTGAGAAGTATTAGTAGCCTAGTGGTGATTTAACTGTAATTATTGAGAGAAAAGGGTGGCAGTGCTCAGGAAGCTGGAGGAAACTAATACCTACTGTGTAATTTTGGGTAAATCATTTAATATTCCTGTAAAATGGGGACAATATCACCTGCATTCCTTATCTCACATCTTTTGTGAGGATTACATGAAAATGCATACCATGGTATAATAATGGCATGACTGAAAAAATATTAATAAAATGGAATAATGCATACAAAAGCACCCATATTAATTATTCTTTCAAAAGTATAAATTACCATAGATGTACAAGGAATTATTACAGGATTATTATTGCCCACTTCTCCAACCAGATTATATTTCTGTTCCATTTACTTGACCCTTTTATTCTGCCTGTGGCATCTTTCATGTCATGTTGCACTGTTATTCATGTATCTTTGCATTGTTTGTTTCTAAACTTTTTATGGTACACGAGACTGTCCCAACCAGAATTTAATATAGTTTTTTTGCATTCCCCTCAGTGCTAGTTGGTGAGAATGTACAAGGAGAGGGGGACTATACTATAAACAACTTGGGGAGATTGAATAGGGGCTTTCTGAACACTAGGAAGTTTACTGGGTGTTTTTGAGCAGATTAACCTGAGCTTACCTGTGCTTTGGGAAAATAGTTTCGGTGGCAGTGTGCAGATGGATGGAGAAGGGAAAAACTGAAGGCCAAGAGGCCAGTTAGGTGATTGCATGGTCCAGGTGAGACATAAAGCGAATTTAGGAAATATGGCAAAAGCAGAACAGACAGGCTTAGCTGTTAATTGGTTGTGGATGGTGAAGTGCAAAGTGCCTCCTAGGTATTTTGTCAGGGTGATTGAGCTAGGAAAAACAAATGGTTAAGAATTTATTTCCTGTGTGCTGGAGTGGAGGTTGACGGTGGATATTGATAATACTGGTTAGTATTGGTTCTTTTATATCCATTTTACACAACACCAATTATAGGCATTTAGACTTTTTTTCTTCTCCAGTGGACTTTGAATTTAAGAAATGACTTTTCTTTTTTGATCCTTAGTCCTTTCAGGCTGCTGTAACAAAATACCATAGACTAGGTGGTTTAAAAACAATGCAAATTTATCTTTCATTTCTGGAGGCTGGGAGATCCAAGATCAAAGTGCCAGCCAATTCAGTGTCAGGTGAGGGCCTACTTCTCGGTTCAGTCTTCTGGAGATACCTGCACAGGGTGGAAGGGGGTAGGAGCTCTCTGGGGTCCCTTTGATTAGGGTTACCTCCCACTCATGAAGGCTCTGCCCAATTACCTAATTACCTCCCAAAGCCCTACCTCCGAATATCATCCATCACCTTGGGGTTTAGGATTCAACATATGAATTTTGGGAAACACAGTCTACAGCAATTGTTTAAGAACAATTCAGTTTTTCAGATATAATATGTAGCAAAGCATTTAGTAATTGCGTGGGATTACAAATCTATCGTTTCTTAGGTTTGTTTTTTGTATCTCAACAGCTTTTTGAAATATATTTTAGACAAAATCAAGCCCAGTTCTATAAAGAGAATTGGTTTATCAACGGGTAATTATATTTCACTAACACAGAAAGTCCTTGAATTATAAAAGCCCTGCTCTCAACATCTTGCTACATTCAAGATCAAGGATCGCAGGGATGAAAGCGATGTACAAATAACTAGTAACCCACAGGTAAACTAAAAAAAAGGAAGTACTACGCTCTGTTCTTTATTTCCGTAATGAGGTAGTTTAAGGAGTGGCTGAGTTAATCAAGACCGAAATCAAACAGAAAGGAATAAAAGAACGAGTTAATAACAAAATGCATGATCAGTTCCTATACTATGTGCCATCTTGCAATGCCGTTCCGTTCCCTAGCCTCCCACTTTTAAATTATTAAAGTGTTTTCAGGAAGCAAACGGCGGAGACCTTGCCCCAGGCGGAGTTGCTAAGTCGCCCAACAAAGGTGCAGAGCCTCCTATTCTCCACCTGCAGGGGTGGCTGCTTAGAAGGTGGTCAGCATGGACTCCAGGTGTGGGAGGCTCCGCGCCCGTCGGGGAGGCGACGCGAGGCTTCCTCCCGAGACGGTTGAGCTCTGCGCACTCACGATCAATAGAAGGCGAGGGCCGGCAAGCCGAGCGGCCTTGGAGATGTCCCTATGCCCAGTAACTCCTACCCTCCTTTACTCCAATATCCTTTTCCTTTGGTGCAGGCCGCTCGGCACCACCCAAGGCCCGCTTTCCCGCCGCTGCTCCCGCCCCGGGCTGCACCCGCCACGCAGCGGCCAGGTTGCGGCGGGCCCCACGCAGCTCCGGGCCCCACGCAGCTCCGGGCCCCACGCAGCTCCGGGCCCCACGCAGCTCCGGGCCCCACGCAGCTCCGGGCCCCACGCAGCTCCGGGCCCCACGCAGCTCCGGGCCCCACGCAGCTCCGGGCCCCGGCGGCGGCGGCGGCGCGCCTGCGCACCGGCCGGGTCACGCGCTCGGCGCAGGGGCGGGCCGGCGCCCGAGGGGCTGTCATTCGCGGCGCGGGTCGCCGCCCTCAGCTGCGCCCGGCGGTTCCGGCTCCTCCCTCTCCCGCCGCCTCCGTCCCACCATGGTGCTGGAGTCGGTGGTCGCGGACCTGCTGAACCGCTTCCTGGGGGACTATGTAGAGAACCTGAACAAGTCCCAGCTGAAGCTGGGCATCTGGGGCGGTAAGCGAGAGGGCGCGGCCGGCGGACTGCGGGCGCCGGCTGAGGGGCCCGCGCTGCCGGCTCCCCGCCCCCGCCCCGCCGGGGCCCTGCTCCCTCTTCCTCGCGAGACTCCGCCTCCGGGGAGGGCGCTCGGCGGGGCCCCCTCCCGGGGCGGCAGGTGCGGGGCGCCGGGAGGTCTCTGCCCGCCTCCGGGGCACCGGCTCCGAGACCCCGGCGCCTGCCCGGCCACACCCTCCCTGCCTCGGGGTGCGGGCTGGGGGTGGGTCCTCTCGCTGCCCTCAGTGCGGCCCCTTTGGTCCCACGGCATAAAACGACCCTTTCTGCTGCCGCACCGCGTGGCGTGAGGGTGGCTGCGTGGGCACACGCTCCAATAAAGTGGCTTCGAGGAAAAAGACACAGGAATTGCGTTTCGCAGTTATCTTCTGTGGCATCTCATAGCGGCCAGGAGCTGGCTTCGTCCCCGAGGAGGGCAGGGTGTGGGACGGGGACGGGCAGGGGGAGGTCCTCACGGAAGGCGCGTGGACCGGAGTTCTCCCTCTTAATACCTCTCAGTTTCGGAGAAAGGGATTGTTTTCCTTTTCGTGTTTACTTTTCCCTCGACCAGAAGGAGACTTTTTTTTAGGTGTTGTTTTGCAGCGATAGGAAGGAATTCGAGCTGAGAGCAGCATCGTCACTAGTTAGGTGCGTGCGGGAGAATTACGCCCACGTTTCTGCCCTAGGGGTGCGGGGCTTAGAAGCGGGCCGTGAGGAAGGAGTATATGCTTGCGTGCTCGGTGAAAAGCCCAAATAGTTTTACTCTGCGTTAAGCTTTGGGGACAGTGAGGGTACTTCCTAACTACAACAGTCTTGGGGGTTTTGCCAGGTTTGCAGGGAAATCCAAAGAATTATTCAGATGAATGGAACTGCTTTTAATCCCGTGAACAGATAGTTTGTAGACCCGCGCTGCCCAATAGGGTAGCCATTAGCCACGGTTGGTTCGTGGGCATCGAGATTACTGTAAGTGTAAAATACACACCGAGTTTTGAAAATAGGAGGACAAAGAGTGTAGTATCTCAAAATTTTTAAGGTTGATTATATGTTGAAATGATAATATTTGATTATATTGGGTTAAATGCACTATACTATGAAAATTTGTTCCCCGTTTCTTTTTACTTTTTAAAAAAAGCCTGAAATTTATGCAGTTGACCTTTCAACGGGTTTGAATTAGGGAGATCCATTTATACACAGATTTTTTTTTTTTTAAACCTGCCCTGTTTAAGGGTCAACTGTAATTACATATGTGAACCATATATTTATATTGGGCAGTGTTGTTAATAGAACCATGAATTCTGCTCTAAATTGTGGAGGAGGCTGCTTTTGATAAGTTACTGATCATTTGATTGATTCAGTGTGGTTTGCCCAACAATACATCTTTTGTTTATATGCCACCGCCCGCCACGCTAAGTATAATGCAAGAGAAAGAAGGAAAGAAGGAGACATTTAAGGAATTAAATGTCCAGTGACTTCTGAAGGGATCAAAATTTTTTTCCAAAGTACTATCTAAATAATAGAAATTATTCCTTGTAGTTTGTAAGCATTTGAAATCTGAAAAGGCACTGGAATAGCATTTAGGAAACCAGGGTTCTAGGTTGCTGTGTTGGACAAGCCATTTATCTTTGTGGGCCTTAGTTTCTTCATCTTAATTTACACTTTAAAAGAAAAAACTGTAAAAGATAATATAATATTCCTATTGAGTAGTAATCACTACTCAAAATCACTTATCCAAGTTATAACATTGTGCCCTATTTACTGCACACATTTTTAAAAATGAAAGTTTATGGATACCTTGGAAGATTCCTTCTGTGCCAAATCATTTTTCCTTTAAAATTAGGGGTTTGAGTAGGTTACATCTAAGTATCCGTCCAGTGCCAATACGCTGTCATTCTAAAGTAAATGTTTTTCACTGAAAATTTGAAGTACACTGCCTGAGGACTTTGGACTTTTTCACAACTGAAATTAAAATGCCATACTTTTATTTCATTTACTCCTCTCTTTTTTGGCAAAATGTGGGAAAAGAAATTTTCTTTCATCTTAATTTTCTTCCTTTCAGAATAAGGTATTCTGCCAGTGGCCAACATCAACTTTATAATAGGCCTGAGCAAATAAACTCATTTTTCCCCCCCAGGAATTGCATGCAGTAGAAGTACAATCGGCCCACTTCTGTAAATTTTTGCTGCCTTTTATTTTTGTGGTTATAAAGGAAGCTATAAGTCATGACCTTTTACAGTTATTGCTTAGAATGTTTTATTTATAACACTAATTCCTCCATTAAAATAGAAAGGCAAGATATGTGAGTTGACTTTCTATTCTTTGAAAATATTCTTGAAGAAATGTATCTTAAACTTTTTATGGTAAACAAGTGGGAATATTAAGATAGTTTAATAAAATAGCTGATACAACATCCATGATGTTGACAAATTTTATAAAGAATTGAAATTTTTATATAATCTTATTTGAAAACTATTTGCTTTATTAAATAAGGTTTATATGTCACAATTTGGCTTTCTCAGTTGTTTTTCCTTGTTAAATTTTTGCATCTTGAGAAAGGGAAGAATTAACCAGTAAAAATTTCACACAGCTGATTTTACTATTCTTTGGAAACAAATAGTAAATTGATACTTTTTAACGAGTATTTGACTAGGCTAAGGCAGTGATTTTCAACCCAGGATGATTTTGCCTCGAGGGGGGATATTTGGCAATGTCTGAGATGTTTTTGATTGTCACACTGAGGGGTGGAGGTGTGCTACTGGTATCCATCCCTAGAGGGTAGATTGCAGGAATATTTCTACATCTTACTATGCAGAGGACAACTTCCTATAACAGAATTATCCAGCCCAAAATATTTGCGGAGGAACCCTAGTCTAAGGTAAACATTGATACTGTCTTCTACATTTATAGGAGAACTTCAGGATGCTGAACAAGTTATAGAGAGAAGTAAAAAAGGCCTAGAGGAAGTGTATGCCTCATGAAATTTATAACTAAGAAATAAGTGCTTGATAGGGATCATGTCAGAAAAAAGCATAATCTTTCCTTGGATGATATCAGGAAATAGTATTCAGAATCAAAGTGTTGTGTTAACATAATTTGAAATAGACTGTGCTGTCATATGTATATAGGCATGTGGATTTCACAATAAACATAGTTGTAGAGTGAGAAGGATGGGGAAAGTGGCTAGAATCAGAAGTGTACTGTGGATATTGCCTTTAAATTGGAGAAGCATTCTTTAAGTTTCTGTTTCCTTATCTGTAAAATGGAAAAGTAACACTGTAAGATAAATGATGTGAAAATCCTTTGTAATTATAATTGTTAAAATGTTAATTCTGAAAGGAATAGTGATAACCAAATCTACCTGAGTGATGCAAAACGGACTGCTTTGTTTTATTTCATAAGTATATTTCTCTGAGACTTCAGATTTTAGGGTTTTCATATTCTGTAGTGTGATAGTTTTGTATAAAGCTAACACTACATAGCTAAACATTTTTTATTTTCCAAACAAATTTCTTAAAAGAAACCAAACCTATTTGCGTTTGAATTTACGCTTACAGCATTTATATTACTACCTGCCAGCTAGTTTGTAAGTCAGTTTTTCAAAGGTTCAGAAAAGTGCCTGGTGGGCATATTGCTGCCTAGGCAGGTAGGAAGGTTTATTTAGGTGTTTGTTGCTCCACAAACTACTACCAGGAGATAAACTGCACAGCCCTTGGCTATTTGAGGTGTGTCCAGGACATAATTGCTTTAAGAGTAACAAATGTTTGAAGAGGTATGTTGAAATGTCAGATCTTTTGCAATTTGGTTTAAGTAAGGCTGTAATATAGAACCTTTGTCAGTTTGATTTTTTGAAGTGATTTACTGTGGAAAGTCAGCAGGAAAATCCTCCATTCAGAATTCTGCTGCTCTCATTTCCATTTGACAGGTTGACTATACAGAGAGACTGTGATGTGTTGGATGTAAGATGAGGCAACAGTGATCAGGAATAGGAGCCAGGTGGAATGCTCTCAGAGTTGGTAGCTCTTCAAACCAGGCTGAGCCACTCTGCTGATTCACCCCACCCCTGACTCTTTGACCAGCTGGCAGATATTGTTGGAGCAGAGCAGCATTAGGAAGGAGGAAACATGGGATCTGATTCCATCTTTGATACTGCCTAGGTGTGTGGCTTTTGGCAAGTTACTGACCAGTGACCATTAGTTTCTTATCTATAAATGAGAGGGTTAAACAAGGTCATGTCTTCTGGCTTTAAACTTCTGTGATTTGAACAAGGCTAGAGCAGCCTGAGCTCCTTTTTTGGGTAAGTCACACTGCCACATGCTCTGCCTTTATGGTAAAGAATGGTAGTCAAATAATGTATCTTTTCTTTTTGTTCTTCACTCATTACTGGTGAGCAAAGAGCCACTGTCTTGAAATATGACAAGATAAATGAAGATAAATTCCAGCCTCATGGTGATACTTGGATTACATTACGTTGTCTTAATAGGTAGCTGTGGGATAGCTTGAGAATGCAAGAAAAAGCAGGTGTCTTTGCTTCTTTTTACTTTGACACATAAAACATAGCAGTATGTAGGTATTTCTAAACTTGTGCAGGATTTTTTTTCCTCCCACCCAACACTTGGTGTAGTGAAGGCCATGTTTCTTATTAGCTTGTCCTACAGCATGTAAAATAAAAAGTTCAATATGTATTATAATACATGTAGGCTCAGTTATCAATTAAAGCAATTCTTAAAAATTTAAATTGAAAACACCTCTTCACATATTTAAATAGCATCATGTTAAAAATTTACCCCTTTTCTAGAAATAAAACTGGAAGTTGGAACTGTGGTAACACATTCTGCTCGGAAGCTCTGCCACACTTATTACTCACTCTTATGAGATCCCTGTAGTGTACTGTCTTGAAAGGGAGAAAGTTCAGTGGTAACATGGCAGATTTCTAGCTTTCTTTGTCAAGGCTTCCTGTTTCAGGAGGGAAATGGAAAGAGTTGAGAGTCAATTGTTTCCTCTCTCTTCCACCTTCCCCTCCTAAGACAGTCACAACTTTTACTGAAAGGAGTCTAGATTGTTTAATTTGGGTTGAATAGCTCCATTCAATTGAAATGAACCACTACAATCTTTGGTAATTTCTACTAAAACATTAGTTATTAAAATAATTTGATTTATGATTTAAAAACTGATCAGTCATTTACTTTAGCTCTCTTCCTTGGAAAATGAATTCTGAATATTTTGATCTACTTTCGTAAATGAGAGTTTATGTTATAATAATAGCTACATAAAGGAAATATTAAATAAAAAATAAATACAAAGCACTACATAGTCTTTTTTCATTATTTTAAAATATGCATAGCTCGTTTCGTGGACTAGGGCATGGCATTTTTGTTTGTTAGTTCATTTTTTTGTTTTGAATAACAGTTTTGGAGTAATCTATGTTTTATATTAAGAACATTGACCAAGGAGTCAGGAGACACTGATTCTATTCTTAGCACTGCCACAAATTAATTGTATTACTTTGGATAAACCACCTAATCTCTTCAGACTTTAATTTCTTCATGTCTACGTGAGAGGGGATTAGGTTTAAAGATCTTTATGGTCCTGTGTAGTTCTAAGTCATAACTTGTGAATTTCTGTTTTTGGGAAAATGTAGATTTTTGAAAAGTACTAAAATGACTATCTCCTGCTTGTATGTTTTCCACTGTGGCGCTATCCTTTGTTCTGGTGACCCTCCTAACATAAATCTTGACTATCCAACCTTGCTGCTTATGTCCTTGTTAGTTGTGCTGATTTTAGTTACCATTTTTGTTCCTGGATTTCTTCACACTTTTAAAATGCAAAGACCAAAATTGGATCCAGCAACTACAAAGGCCTCTCAGTGCTGAGTCTAATTATTGTATGGTGTTTTTTTCTCCCTGAGGGAGATAGAATTATCTTCTGAATTAAGAATCTCTACTCTTTGCGCTCCGTTCTGTGGGAGGATAGTGTGATGTTCTGAACATAGCATTGGGCATCAGAACATTTGAGCCTGGCTCTATCACTTACTAGGCTGACATAATTTTCTTAGTCTAGTCATTTCACATCTTTAAGCCCCAGTTTCTTTTGCTTAATATGTATGTCCTGCTTTCTTTGCCAGGAGGCTGTGAGGATCCAGGAATGCAGTAGAGCTGAGTGTTGTATAAAATATAAATATTTATGTTCTTTTTTGTAGTTGTTTCTACCCCAACATGAAGTGCATTCTAAATCTATTAAGTTGATACTCATTGAGCATTTACTATGAGAAAAATCAGGTTGCGGATTGTATAGTTAAGTGCTATAAGAAAGGTACAGCTAAACTGTGCAAGTTCAGATGGATTATTTCTGACTGGAGGTACTTAACAGCAGCACTATACTTCTTACATTTATTTTATAGGCCATTATGTATTTTAAAAGCCATTCTTAGACTTAGGTAGGCTTGTACCATATTATGGCAGTACCATTTGATTTTTATTCATAAATATACTAACTTGGTTGTTTTCTATGATTTAACAACCGTTTGTTTTTTATTATATTTTTTGAGATGACTTCAACTCTGCTTACTTTGGTGTCATTTGCTACTTTAATAGATATACTTTCATTTCCATCTTCTGGTTCATTAGTAAAGATTATTAGATGAATTTTGATCAAGGATTTAGCCTTTTAAGGTACTTCTTAAAATATACTTCAAGATTAGTTTTAAAACTTTTATGTGTGACTGTAGCCATGTATGCACATCTAAAATGTTTCTAGTTTATTACTGAGAATCATAAACATCAAAATCAGAAACCTTTTTTTCTGAAGCACAGACTAAATTTATTGTTTACTCTCATCCTTTGGGCCTGTCAGTCTACCACAGAAGGAAGTCAATTCATAGAACTTCCTTACTTGTCTGTCACTGGTCTCTTTGGAACTTCATAGGAATAGAGACACCTGATTGTGGGATTGGCTTTAAGGTCTTACTTGCTGGCAGAGTTAAGTTTACCTATCTCCAATTATTAGTCATTTTTTCGTTTTGTTTTTTTTTTAAAGATTAGACACAAATATTTACCCTTCTTCCAGGTTTCCAGGAACTTCTTATGACCCCTCTGTGTTCTTAGCCCAGGTAATCTGGCTATGGCTGTAAAGTTACTTGCATGTGTGTGAAATTATCATGTTATCTTGATGTAGAAATGGAAAATTAAATCTTAACCATTTTGTCAGTATTCAGTTAAATATAAAATGGTTGGTAGTATTTAGGAAGGGGTCTGCTTTAATCTTAGGTTTATAAATTACTTCTATTTAAACAATTTCTGACATTCGTAGGATAGACAGTAAAACTCCTACATATGTATCTGCAGAAAAGCATGTAGTTTAGTGGAAGAGGACTTGTTAGCACAGTGCCTTAGCTAGATAAGGCAGTCATCAACTGGTTGAATGAATGCACTTTTACCCTGGTGTTAATCTGAAATGTGCTGCTATTCTTCCTCTTTTCTTTGTATTAGGACTAGTGGCTCCTCCTTCAGTGCAAATAGTTTATAGAATATATCATTCTTACTTCATCATTATATTTACTGTTTGTTAGATAACATTCATGTTTTTCAGAGAGGAAATGTGCATTTGCTGGACGCTAAGTTGCAGAAATAGATCTTTTTCTTATGTGTTTATAGGTAAGGTAGATATTAGATACAGAAGGAATTTATAAAAACATACTGAGGTCATATAGGCATTAGAATTTACCTTTGTTTTGTTTCTCCATTTCTAATTACAATTTGATAGTAATTTTAACATAAAAGTAATATCTGAATATTATAAAAACTAGAATACTGGAAAGCATTAATAAAAAAATCTTTAATCCTAATGCCTAGCAATATTATCTTTTTGTCTATCTTTGTAAATATACTTGTTTAACTGTTAGCCATATTGCTGGTTTTCAGTATTTCACATCTTAAATACCATCTATTCATTAAAAAAAGTGTCACTGAAGTAGAAATAGCCCACTTTTTATAAAGACATTTATATTTTATACACATTATATTAGTGCCTTAACATTGTTTAAAAATTCTTCATATCTAATGCATATTACTTCTGAGCACTCCTAGTGACACTTGAGCCACTACTTGAGAATCACTGGGTAGAACAGTCAAAATTTATGAGCAAGTTTGCAAGTCTCCATATGGACCTTAGATCTTGTTAAACTAGTTTGAATTGCTTCAGATACGCACTAGCATCTGTGCAGATCATTTCTTTTGATTTGAATAGAGTTCCCAATTGTAATTTTTTTGTAATTCATTGTCTGCAAGAATTAAATCCAGGAATGTTTTTCCACTTTATATAGTTCTCTTTTTTTGTTTTTTAAAGATTTTATTGGGGAAGGGGCACAGGACTTTATTGGGGAACAGTGTGTACTTCCAGGACTTTTTTCCAAGTCAAGTTGTTGTCCTTTCAGTCTTAGTTGTGGAGGGCGCAGCTCGGCTCCAGGTCCATTTGCTGTTGCTAGTTGCAGGGGGCGCAGCCCACCATCCCTTGTGGGAGTCGAGGAGTTGAACTGGCAACCCTGTGGTTGAGAGCCCACTGGCCCATGTGGGAATCGAACCAGCAGCCTTCGGAGTTAGGAGCATGGAGTTCTAACCGCCTGAGCCGTCGGACCGGCCCACTTTATACAATTTTTGTAGATAGGATACTTAAGGAATTTTTTTCCAATTTCCAAACACATGTCAGTTTTCTGTGACTATTATCCCCACATTTGGTCATTGATAACATCTTAATCAATTCTACCTACAAAATAACTTTTTACTCTTAACTGCCTATTTGACCCTGAAGTTACTCCCTATTTCAGGTTTTAATTTCTCTTCAGCATTTTGTAGAAGTTGCCCAACTGCCTGTATTTTTTATTTTTCTTCCTATTGTAATGCTGTAGTATTCTTTTTCCCCATTTATGAGGCTTTTTCTCTCCTTTTAGTGCAGTTTTCAACAACTTATTAGAAAATTTAAAATACACACACATACATAGAAAATGAACTTTACTGTATGGAAGTGACCACTGTGATCATTATGGTGTCTTACAGTTGATTGTTTTCTCTGTGTGTATATTTTTTAAATTGGATCAAGCTGGGTATTCTTTAACCTTTCTAAATAACTTAATGTTTTGTGAATATTTTTCCATGTCTGTCTACTTTTTTTTGCTCTGTGTTATGGATGTATGATGATTTATGCCTTCCTTGTGGACATACAGTTTTTTAGGTCTTAACCTCCCTTCTGTCCTGCCCAACCATCCATCTTTTCTGCTATTTTAACCAAAATTGCAATATTCTTGTAGCGAAATTGTTTGGAGAGGTCCATGGTTATTCTTAGGATAGTAGAGTAATGGTTCTAAAATATAGCTCTGATTTTGTCATCCTTTTTATACGTATGTCATTTCTCTGTTGTGACCAGTTTGAACTTTTCATCCTAAAAACTCTGTTAGTCTGTCCCCTGCCAACCTTTCTGACTTTATCTCCTATTCTTTTCTCACACCTTCCAGCTACACCAAACCACATATGGTTTCTCAAATGTGTCTTACTCATTCATGTCTGTTTGCCCTCTTTTCTTATCCATCCGGCAAATATTTCCTCACCTTTCTAGCCTAGGCAGAGTTAGGTGGTTCCTCCTTTGTATCTTGTGTACTCTTCTATTGGAATGCCAATAGAATATTTCCTACATTTTAGAAATTTAGTCTCCTTTGCTAGGCTCTGAGCTCCTCAATAACAGGGATGTCGTTCTAGTCATCTCTTTCTTTCTGGCACCTAACTCATAGTAGGTGCTTAATAAATGTTTGTTTGAATAAATCTGAGATCTGGGGAAAAGCAAATCTTTAACAATGTCATAATAAAATTAAATATACTTTTAAATTCACTCCAGCATACTATCAGTAAAAAATTCCTTGATTGAAAAATATTTGTGGAGAGCATAGGAAGCATAATACTTTTAAAAAGACAAATGTGTTATGAGTGATTAAGAAAATGTGTAACTGAATAATTTATGCTTACATTTAATGTTGAGACTAGTTTTATTAACCATTAGAGAATTGAAATGAAATGAAACGTTTTGTTTAAATTTTTATGTAAGCAAGAATATATAAGTATGGTATATCAACAAATAAAATATAGGTAGAGTACTTAAAATTTGAGTCATGTCACAATATTGATATGGCTTTAGTTCTTTTTTTTTAGGAGGGCGCAGCCTCATAGTGGCCCATGCGGGGATCGAACCACCAACCTTGGTGTTATTACCTTATTTCCCTGAAAATAAGATAGTATCCTATCTAGCATGATTTTTTCGGGATGCTCGTAATAAAAACCCTACCCCCAAAATAAGCCTCAGTTAAGATTGTCAGCCAGATGGACGCATTTAATATGTCTGTTGCAACACATGACGGATGTACTGAATTATAAAATAATGTTAATGCATGATAAATATAATAAATAATATTATTGACATTAATACCTAAATAATATAAATTCTAATTAAGTATTTGTAAATACTCAAAGCAGTCACCTTTGGATAAGAGGTAAATGCCTATGTAAACAGATGAACTTGAGACTTATTGCCAAACGACCAGAGTACAGACACAACACACAAATAATATACACACTTGATAACGAATGGACATGGTTGTGTCTAATATGAATCTTCATAATTCAATACATCGTGTGTTGTAAGGGACGTACTTAATGCACTCGTGAAATAAACTTCTGAATTTTGGTGTCTGAAATTTTTCTTCGCTTTTGTGTGGATCATCATTCTTAACTGTCATCATTTTTGTTGTCACTCCTGTCTCGTAAGTCTTCAGTTAACACTTGATTTAATGGTAGAATTAAAGGGAATAATATTTTGACCCCCAGACAAGATGAGTACAAAAAGAAAGAGCTATTCCGTCCAGTACAAGAAAGGAATCATGGAGGACTCCTGGGGCAAGAATCTTACAGCTTTCTGCAAAGAGAAGAAGTTGGATCTCCCAATGGTCTGAAAATGGCGAGCAGAGTACGATAACCTCAGTCAACAGGTGGACAATGGAAATGCTAAGAAGCCCAAGTGTGGATCAGGTCGGCAACCATTATTTCCTGAGCTGGAAGACATCATCTGTGAATCTGTCTGTCACTTGGGTCTGTCAAGATGTCTGTCACTTGGGTGAAGAATTCATGGGATAAAATCAATGACAGCTGTGTTGCCAATGCACTACGAGCAGGTTATGGACAAGAAGTACTCATTTAAGGAGAGCTCTATTGCTGGACATGAGAGATTGGGGTCAGTGGTTCTATAGGAAATGGAGTCGCAAGAGATTCAAGCCGGAATTCGGGGTTTAGAGAGTTATGACTATGTTCCAGAAGAAGATGACATGACTGTATTTGAGTAAATGTAGATTTTTGTACATGAATAAATGAATAAATGTAGATTGTTGTACATGAATAAAAATGTAGGTTGTTGTACATGAAAAAAATAAGACATCCCCTGAAAATAAGCCCTAATGTGTCTTTTGGAGCAAAAATTAATGTAAGACCCGGCCTTATTTTCGGGGAAATACGGTAGCACCACGCTGTAACCAACTGAGCTAACCGGTCACTCCTGGCTTTAGTTTTTATAACTTAACATCTGAATAGATTTAAGAAAAGTTGCACTAATTAATGAAAATTTAGAACCATAAACAATAACCATTGGGAAAGTAGGATGTTTGGAGTTTTAAAAAGACTAAAACCTGTAGAAAATGTTCATTGACACCATAATTAAGGAAAGGATCCTGGTTTACAGGGTAATTGATCTGTTCTAGTAGTCATCTCTTTGTGTCCTTTTGAGTATTTGACTTAATTATTCAAAATGATGGCTACTTTGTTAAGTTCTTCAGTCTGAAGGTCTCCAAATTCTTTTTCATTGTGTATTTAAATGTTAGGCAGTTTAAATATTTTGTAATTTCTTTTGCATTGTGATAACCTAAAGTATGTTACAACTAATAATTCTCGTCCATATACAGCAACTCTTGTGTCAGTAACTTCTTAGGTTCTTAGGTTTCCTTTGCTCACTATTATATTCTTAGCACTTAGCATAGTGTTTGGTAGTTATTATGACAGATTATACTTATTGGTATGTTTATATTTTTCCACTTTTTTTTTTTAAAGGTAATGTGGCGTTAGATAATCTGCAGATAAAAGAAAATGCTCTGGTAAGTCTTTAAAAAATTGTTATTTTTTAACTATGTTGATTCCTCATTTAATTTGGTAAGCTCTTAGAAACCCTTGGTTACTAGGTATCTATTACCAGGTGCCAGAGAAAATGATTCGTTATTCAAAGAAACTTGTTTAACTATTTGCTGTAGGAAAATCTGAGATTAAAGGTTTGGAAATTATCTTTTTTCCTAATAATTAAAATGGTATCTCAGGAAATGGAATGTTTTTCTTTGGTCTAATTTGAATGTATAGTTTTGTAGTAGACGTTTGTCTTACTGAAAAAGTTTTCTTTAGAATTATTTTTACATATTTTCAAGTAAATAAGGGCATGATTTAAAACATTTATCTAATGAATAATTGTATTTTTGGAAATATGTTGACAACATAGTCTTATAATATTATGGTAATATTAAGAGGTAAAAGATTTTTTTGGACTCTAGGTCCAGAAAGTAATTTGTGTCATTTACTGTTGAGCTGAAAACAAAACAACACTCTCCCCATCTTCCCCATTCCCTGCCCCCCTGTTAAGCTTTAGATAATATATTGGACTTAATTTAAGTTCATAAAATCACTTAAGAATGAATTTACTCTTTAATTAATAGGTCATATTTTTAATCTACCGTATGTTTTATAATCCTATCTTTGACTTCTGGTTGGATTTCTGCATGATGAACTTTGTTATTAGAGAGAGCCTTATACACAAAATGCTCCCACGATTGGTTTAATTTTTAATAATTCTAAAGACTCAAGTGATCATTGTACATATTAATTATTGCTTAGTACACTGTGCATAAAAAAGTTATTTGCACTTTCTGGTGGTTTGGAATCTAGAAAGTGAAATTTTATTATTGATTAGTACTTGTCAGTAACTTATCTAAAGTAAATGCTAAGTTGGTAAATTATATGTTGGGAATCTGCCTTTTAAGTTTTTTTATTTACTTACTAAATATTTTCTTTGAGAGAAAATTGTTTAGTTATTGTTTTCAACTTATTTACATGAAAAGAGTCTTCAATTTCCTGTTCTACTATTTCAGATAAACAGTGTCCGTCTATTATTTTAAAAGTTCATGGAATTTCCATCTGGCTTGGTTTAGTTTATTAAAACCACCAGTTTACCCAATTATTTTCTTCAACTACAAACTCTTTTTCTTTTTACAATTTGCTTCTCTTGTGAATTCTTTCTTCAAAGTCAAAGTTAATAAAACTCAGCCATAAAACATAATATAATCCTTTATGAGTTACTCAAATACAGAAAATTTGTTTCATGTTTTCCTTAGAGATGATTGTGTATTTAAATGATACAAGGCGATTTTTGAGTGTCTGAATAATTTAAAATGTCCTTTACCTTTTTTTCTTACTGCTGAAGAGTGAATTGGATGTTCCTTTTAAAGTCAAAGCTGGCCAAATTGGTAAGTACTTCCACTCTTCAGCTGAGCTATTTTTAGTTCTTTTAGTTTTTATTTTTCCTGTTTCATTTAATCTACAATATCTTTTTTAGCTTAAAGAAAAATGTGATTTTTTTTGGCTTATGTTGATTAGAGCTTTTGGAGTTCTGAACCTAAGACAATAGGGTAGAGAATTACCCTCTAAAATAGAAGGATGTTTGAACTGCAGTGATATTTTTTAGGCTTTGGTTCTGCCACACAAAATATTATCTTAATTTTCAAAATTGCTAAGGAAATTTTGTGTGCTTTTCCTTTATATGTGAAAGTAGTGTAATTTGCAAACTCTAGTACATAAAAGTTAAGTGTAGCTTATTTCCTTCATGTTTTATGAAAGCATTTCACTTGATATATTATGCAGCAATGTGGTATGGAGGATGTGTTTTGGTAAGTAGAAAGTCTTTGCAGCTAAACTCTTACACACCAAGATTGTCTATAACTAAACGTACATCTTTGTTGAAGAAATTTTTCAGTAGGAAGTTTAATCTACAGAGTCCTCTCAACTAGTCCATACTACCTGGTTTTTACTTTTTAAAATATAAATTGCAACCATAGATGACTCACTGTTACTTTAGAATTTTTACTTATGCCACCATCCACCTCCATCACCCTGCCACTTCATCACACCTCTTTCCTTCTTCACTCCTTACTTTGTATTCACTGAAGGCATTGTCTTTGGCTATTCCAGCATCTCTTAGTAGTTACTTGAATACTTCTGTTTGAGTCCACTTTCTGTCACCTATATGTGATACATATAAAGTCACATAAAGTAATGTTTTCATGTTTTTGTCTATTGAAATAGGAGATACTGTCTTAGATTGAAAGCATCCCTAGGGTGCACCTCATCTTATTTTTGTTTGTCTGTTATACAGAGCCTTGTGTTGTGTGAGGTGGTGATGTTTACTAGTGTTGTATAAGTATTGTTGTTGTCCTACATGCTTAATTGAAATCCTAGAGTGAAGTTACAACCATTCATTCATTTTGTTACCTCTGAGATATTTATTCATATGTGCTATATATGAGACTGTACAAATAGTTGCGGGAAAGGCAAGGATGAATATATGAAGGAAGTTATAGAGATGTAAAATTTGCACTGAGTGTTGAAATCATATTCCCACGGTATTATATAAGTTATATTTAAGTAAAGAACTTTTACATTATTCTTTACGTTAATTACAACTAGATTTATATTTTGGAAGAGTTTTCTAATGGTTCAGAAAGTATTCTTTTTGCTTTTAAAGTATTATAAGAATTTAATGGCTTCATTTAGGTTTACTCATTGAATTATGAGAGACCCTTTACATATAAGGATGTATTATGAGAGACCCTTTACATATAAGGATGTAAAATGTATTTTCTTTATATCTATTTTTTGTATTAGTTATTAAATTTCTGCTCGGTTGAAATATTACACCTCACCTTCTAGAGTCAGTGTGGCCAAGTAAGCTCAAGAATGTTTTGGTTTCTAAGAGCTAGATTTATTTGTGGGTACTCCTGGATTATCCTTTTACTTAAAAATTAAAAAAATTTCTTGATCTATAAAAGGGAGGCAATAATATAACTAACTGAATTCCAATGGAATTCAGAATAATGAAGGATAGGCGGATAATGGGTTAGGATAAATTGAGAGAAGAAAAGGTTTAGGGGACAGTCCTTTTTTGGTATGCTAGTTAAAGGAGTATTTCTCACTTTTTCACTCTCATGTTCATCAAGAAGGCAATCAGATCAGTTTTTTTAGGAGTTGATGAGATAATTATACCTAAACAGTATCTGTTACAAATATAGTTGATACTCACTAGAAAATCATCAGAGTTAGAAATGATCCATAAGTATACTGGTATTACCTCCAGACTCCCTGACATGGGAGCCATTTAAGAATCTCATTAGGCTTACAAGCTGAAGAAAAATAAAAATTTAAATGGAGAAGTAATTTGAGATTTTAACCCTGGAAATGAATTCCCAGGTAAAACTGGCTTTCCTACATAGCCATCCAGGTAAATCAAAATAGCCTCATTTACATTGCATTATTTATTTTATTTTCCCCTTAGCTTATTATACTGTTTAACAGTTCTTTGAACTTGGAGCATCTTTATTTATAGGTACCAGTGATTCCAGTGATATAAGTTGCTTAGTCATTTATTCACATACTGGCATGATTTAGTTGAATCAGATTCAGTTCTCTGAAGAGTCTTGATCAGCAACACTGAAAGAATCATCGCTTTTATAAAATTATTTTTTAAATTGTGATGAGACAAGGTCATTTGTTTTGGTATATGGAAAACTTTGGGGATTAGAAAAGGTTTGGAGAATGGCTTTAGTACTTTTGAGGCTAGATTGGGCCATTGGCTCCCTGGAGACATGGAAAAAGACTGAGAAAAGAGTAAAGAAAGAAATGTGGAAAGATATCAAAGACAGATTTTGCCCATTGCAAAATTTAAGTGAGAGTATGCCCTTTTTATCTAATCTTTCCTGCTCTGCATAGCCTTTTCCCATAAAACCCCAAACTTGGCTTAGTGACATTTAGGGCCATAGTTCATCTATATTATGAGTGAAAAAGTTTTTGACAGTTAGTTTCTGAAGGACCTGATATTAACACCATTGTTTCTAAGAGAGAACATTCTTTCAAGTGATTTATAAGTAGAACTTTGGATATAACTTGTCTGAACTGCCTGTAACTCATAATACTAGTCATAAGACGACACATGTGCCTTCAGTGCTGGCCGCTTCTAATTGTAGCAGCTGGCATACTGTCAAGAGTTCTGTTTCTTTGGTACTCTTCCTCATGTCTGCTTCAATTCCTGGGGTCTTGTACAGATACTGTTTTACAGTTGAGCTATAGAGATGTAGTTGTTGGTGTGTATAGAACAGTATGTACAGATTCAGACCATCAGCCAACTCTTGGATGAGGAAGAGCCCCACTTCTGCTTCCAGTATCTTCACTGATGTCTTGAGTGAACTTAGGCAATTAATGTAACCTCTCTGGGACTGAGTTTCCTTTTTTTAAAAAGTTGAAATAATAGCTGCCTCATTCTTCTTACAGCTTGGGAGTATTAAATAAAATAATAGTTACCAAAAAGTTTGAAAAGTATAAAGTACAGTGTGAATAGTCACTTCTGATAGTAACATAATATGGAAAAGATCTTTGTAAACTTTAGTGTTGGAGTTTTTTCGAGTTTTCTCTGAGTGATGTACCTACTATATGCATGAAGGGTTTTGTTATTTTGTTATACTTTTTCTCTTAATGGAAAGTGAGAAATGTGTGTCTTCTTGAGCAGCCAAATAAGAATTTAAGGTTAAAATTATGTTTCTTCAGATAAATTAACTTTGAAGATTCCTTGGAAGAACCTTTATGGAGAAGCAGTTGTTGCGACCCTAGAGGGATTATACCTGCTTATTGTTCCAGGAACAAGTATGTTATTTTAGGTTGTAACTGTTTAGTAATATCAGAGTGAAGTTAAATTGTTACCTGGGTTAACTATTTTAATATGTTTAGTAAAATAGAAGATAATTTAGATGAACTAATCATATGCATTATGCACATATATCCATACATTTTACATATAAAATATTTTTTTGTTATTTTTGGAAAAGCATAATTTCAACCACTTGTTAAATTTATTCTATTCTGTGTGAATAATTGTGTTGCAACTAAGCCTTCGTATTAAATTGAGATACATCATGCAGACTTATTTTCAGGGAATGAAATAGACTTAAGTTTTAAAAACTGATGTGTTAATCTACAGATTTCAAGATTGGAAATTTCCCCTCATTTTGTTGCTTCTGATTTTGAGTGAGTGTTGTCTCAAAACTGTGTGTGAAATAGGTAATTTTTCATTATAAATTATAGTATTTTAATTTTTTTTTCAAATTGAAATGCTTTTATTAGAGTAATAATAATTGCAGATAAAAAAGAAACCTAGCATTTTAATTTTTAATGAATATTTTAAAGCAGTGATGTTTATTTAAGTAATTAACTTTCACTACTAATGTTTTTTTCATTTACAAGAACAATCTAATGTTAACAAAAGTTGGGATATTTTAGGGAAAAATTACTTATATTTTCTCAACCATAAAACAAACATAATTTTTATTTTTATTTCCAGTCTTTACCATATACATACTTGATTTGATGTAGCATTATCACATTATGTATGTAACATGGATCTGGCTTTTTCATTTTACATATATGTATTTTTGATATGTTTCACAGTTTTTATGGTGATAGAATTTTGAAAGGCTGTATGATATTCCATTGTGGGCTGCCTACTGTTTTTTGCTATTAGAGTGAACATTATAAATGCCTCCTTAATAGATATCGCTTTATTCTTTAGTTTTATTTCCTTAGGATCTGTTACCAGAAATGAGATTACTAAGAAAAAAGGACATGTATGTGTATTTCCTGATGGTTGATACATGTTCTTGAATTACTTTCTAAATGTCTTTTTTATCGGTCTACATTGATAACAGCTGATATTGGATATTACATTTTTTTGATAGTTACTCAGAATTTTATCACTCAAACATAATAACTGGAAATTTTTTGCCCTTCCTTTGTTTCTCCCTTTTACTTTTTTACTCATCCTTTTCCCCTCTTACTCTTTCTCGTATCTTCCTTTCTCCCTTTTAATTCCTTTCTTCCCTCTTTTCCTTTTTGATGTCAGCTTTGTAAATAAATAGGAATCATTTATGTTTAAACTTTTTGTAAAACTTCTAGAGTGCAGCTGTTCTTTGATTTATAGAAAACTGAATTACATTACACATACATAGACAATCACGAGGCTGAACTTTTCCTATTTGTTTATTATTTGCATTTCTTTATCTGTGAATTAACTATATATTTTTAGGTATTAAATATGATGCTGAAAAAGAAGAAAAATCTTTGCAAGATATTAAACAGAAAGAGTTATCCCGAATTGAAGAAGCCCTTCAAAAAGCAGCAGAGAAAGGTATAGTAAGTTTATGTTTTAGATAAACTTAGATATACCTATATTTCAGATATATTTAATGGACTGTAAAGAGAAAGCTTTCCTAAACCTTTCTAAGCTATAGTTCCAAAGAAAGAATCTTCTTTTAAAATCATATTTCAAAATATTGATTATAAATATTTTAATTCTTCATATTTAGGAGTCATTACCTTTTTCTGGAATTGTTTTCTCTCACTGCTAAGGCATTTGTCTTTGGTCTGTCTTAAAAGGTATGGCAAATGTTAAGTTAGAAATAACAGACATATTTATACATAAGATTTCTTTTCCTAGCTTAAGCTGCTGAGATTTAATTGAAGTAAATCTCAGTAAGAAATTTCTCTTAAAAAAATAGCTTGCTCAATAAAATTCTTTATCAGTGATTTATTTCTCTTTGCCCCAAGGATTTTTCTCTTACTCAGAATTATTGATTCTTTTACACAAAATTACTAAAATACTTAATTTGCATAGGCAATCTTAATGGAATAAAAAAAGCCTAACTTTTTGTCCCCTTCTCTTTTTATACTCAAGCATATTTAGTATTTGCTAAGCTAAGATTCTATGTTTTTATGAAAAGTTTTCTTTATTTCTATTACTTTTATGTGCCAAATAAAGTCAGGTGGGAATGGTTTCATTTTATGACAATTCAGTGTGATTATTTCTTTTTATTCATTTTTTGTTAATTAGTATATGTGGAACTACCGTGTTTCCCCAAAAGTAAGACCTAGCCAGACCATCAGCTCTAAAGCGTCTTTTGGAGCAAAAATTAATGTAAGACCTGGTATTATATTATATTAGACCCAATCTTATATTACATTATGTTACATTACATTACGTTACATTACATGATATTATATAAGACCTGGTATTATATAAGACTTGGTCTTATATGACTGGGTCTTATATTATATTAAAATAAGACTGGATCTTAAATTAATTTTTGCTCCAAAAGACGTATTAGAGCTGATGGTCCGGCTAGGTCTTATTTTTGGGGAAACATGGCAGTATAAAAATGAGGAGAAAGACTTGAGGGCACTAAAATTTCATCTTTTTCTTGATACAGTTTAGATTCAATATGTTTTCCTAACAGACACATATATAATTACGTATATTCATCAATAAGTATATTGACATATACTTAGATATCTTGATGTAACATATAATTATATACTCATCATTTATAATGTATATTATTAAGTTATAGTTTCTCTTTTGAGAAACAAACCCCAAAGTCTTTTTAATTTTGGGATGGAAATAACTCTTATTGCTTAAAAAATATTTTAGTGTTTCTAGTGAATTGTAAGAAAAAGACGTGGTATAATCTTTCCTGTTTTAGTAGTTGACAGCTTAATTGGCAAAATGAAACCTGCTATACATTTTATATTGAGGGCCTGTGAGATTTTGACTGCGGGGTTATCGATGCTGAGGAAACTTATACGCGTATGTTTGGGTCTGGCAGAGAGGCTATTAAGGATGATTTGATATATCTATTGGGATGAACATCTGCAGTATTAAGTTTATGTAAATAGGACTGTGAGGCTTATGTAATATGATAATTGTAGCTTCTTGGCTTATGTAATATGATAATTGTAGCTTCTTGGATGATAACATTTAGGTTTTGTTGGGATAGAACTAAAATCCAGAAAGTGAAACTTAGTTTTAACATTATTATATTAAATTTGTCAGAAAAATATTGAGTATATAAAAGAGATGAATTTAGGAATTGGGAAATATGTTGATAGAAATTTTTTTCCCTTCATTGTCAAGAAATACATGAATTATCTTGACTGCATATAAATGTTTTTTCTAGGTTGTATGAATATGGGTCACATCTTCATATGGTATTTTTCATATGAATGATAAAAGACAACCCTGGCTCATGAGATGCTTTGCATTTCACCATTAATAGTTATTTAATTATCAGACTTTATTTTTCAGACTTTTATTTTCCCACTTCTTGATTTTAAAGCACAAAAGCACCATCACACATGTATAGATACTCAGGTGAGAGGAGAAAGTGATTTAATTCTAAATAGCAGATGATATAAATGAAAAAAAAATTCTCAAGTTGACCTGCTTTAAAAAGCATTTTTACTTAATTTGTTTTATTTGATGAGAGAATGCTGCCCAGCATCATGTGGGAGAAATAGAAAATTGAAATATAACTGTGAGTTCATTTCTAGAGAATTTGCATAATTGTAAAAATAAACTCCTTGATATTTTTCTTATTTTATTTTGCTGTAGAGAGTTTATTTCCCTAGAAAAGCAATTATAAAGTAAAGGAAAAGATTAAATTCCTTGTGAGGCCAAAAGATTCCTAAATGCTGTAGATTCTGTTTTTAAATGTTAATTTTATCAAAGTAATATATGTACACACCACACTTTATAATCAAATAGTTTTGCAAGCAAGACTTCTGATGAAAAATGTCAGTTCCCCATTCCACCCTTCTCTATCCTGTAGATCCACTCCTTAGAGGGAACCATTGGAAATGTTAATATTCTGCCATTATTTAATTTATTAATGTAAGGCATTACCTAGGATTTCCTGTTACGTTAGTCGAGGAGTTTACCTCTTTTACCTTTTCCTTCATGCTGAATTCCCCTCCATGTCTCCTCATAATGTGGTTGTATCATAATTTCTGGCCAATTACTAGCCAAAATTTACATTACTATGACAATATAGTTATTGTTCATTGCATAGGTCAAATGATGTACTGTGATTATATTTCCTTTATTATGCAAACTTTTGTTTTTCTTGAATTTGTAAATGTTTCTTTTTTTATTTGTTTAGTCTTCTATGTCAACTTATGTTTAATTCTTTTCAGGTGCTATTTGAAATCTATGTTATATGACTATCAGTGTTATTTTCCAGTTGCCCAAACCCATCTATTGGTCCCCTCCCGTTTCCCCTTTTTCATGGAGATCTATTGAACTGGTTGTTTTTTTAGTCTTGCTATACAGTTGTCATCCTGGACGGGTCTTTATCGCTCTTCTGTGTTTAATTCATTATTTCCTGGGTCCTTTGCCTTTTGTTCTTTGTTAGTTTGTTCCTTTGTTTTGTTGGAGTTTATCTAATAGCTTTTAAGAAAGGATGCACTGGACATAATTTTTAAAATATTTTCAAGTCTGAAAGTCTTTGTATTTTACTTCCACACTTGTTTGATTTGGCTGATCCTAGGTTTGAAATTAGAATTTTGAAGGCAGTGTCATTTAGCTTGCAGGTACTTTTGAGAAGTCTGATACCAATCTGCTCGACGCATTGTTGGAAACACAAATATTAGGAAATCCCTGGATCCGACTGTTAACAACCTTAAATTTTAGTTGGGAAAACAAGACATATGCATAATAATGAACAGAAAGCGTTGAGTCCCATCAGAGACGTACATACAGATAGTGGGTTAAGGGAGTTCAGAATGGACATATGTTTAGCTGCAGTGATCAGGGCAGACACTGGAGATGTATATTTCAGCTGGCTCTAAAGGACGAGTGTGCAGAAAGGCACAATGGCATTCTAGAGGGGACAGTGAAGGTGGAAAAGTATAGAGCATGTATGGGGAATAGCTAAGAATTTGGGAATTTGGTAGAAAGTAGAGGTAAGTTGGAAATCTATATTTAGATTAATTTTAAGAGATTTGAATGCCATGATGATGATAATGACAATAGCTGACATTTATTGAGCATTTACTGTTTGCCAGTGACTCTTCAAAGTGCTTTATAGGAATTGACTCATTTAATAGTGATAACTCTGTGATATAAGGGCTGTTATTTTCCCATTTAATAGCTGAGAAAGCTGAAAGTTAAATAATGACTTATGTCGCACAGGTAGCAAATGATAGAGCTAGAATTTGAATCCAGTCTGGCTCCAGGTCCTATACATTTAACTGTTAATAATGGACTTTAATCTAGGTAGTGGAAGAGTCAGTAACGTTTCCCTTTTCTATCTTTAAAAATCCAGGGAGTGATGTGATCAGAGAGCTGTGTTTAAGAAGGTTAAACTTGCTATGGTGTCTTGGCTGGATTTGGGGAGGGTAATGGGAAGATGGTACTATCTAGCTATCATAGAAGGAATAGGAGAGATTTAGTGTATCTAAAGGGAAACAGATCAGGTGAACAGGTGAGTTCATTTCAGCTAACTCTAAAATGAGTGTAAGTATCACAGCAAAATTTCATTCTGAAATTGGGAAAGTGGTAGTCAAAAAGGGAACCAAAACAGCAGACTTTTGCTGTGCTTGAAAATTTGTCAAATAATTTAATGGGACATTAGCCATAATTGATATTTGTCTGCCTTGCTTAATTTAAAATTATTGTTATGATTTTAATTATGAAGAATTTTTGTTTTAATATTATGAATATAGTTTGTATGTTGAAATAATGAAAATGGTGTCACTAAGTATTTCCTTAGAAATAAATTGTTCTGTGGTGTCATTGAATTTTACTTGTTCTGTTACATGATTTTGAATTATTTGAATTAAGTTTAGAAATATTTCACATGTGAAATTAAAGGAGTCTTAAATGCTTTGCATTTTGGTTATTGCTGCCATGTGGATGCAGGTGCACATTCAGGGGAGTTTATGTATGGCTTGGAAAGCTTTGTTTACAAGGACATCAAGCCTGGTGGGTATGCATGGTTATTTATATTCAGCTATATAAAAAAATTGCATTCTTATCCATGCTTGTGCTTTTGATGGAGTCCATTTGATTATGTGGCATCCTTTTAAAAAATATGGAAATGTAATTCATGTTTTGCTCCTTTACCATCACTTCCTTTTCCCTACCTTCTGCAGCCATTTATTCATTCACTAAATATTTAGTGTCCTCTTGTGGTGAGCACCATGCTGGATGCTGAATGTTCATGGGGTAAAACAAATACAATCCACTGCCCTTGTGAGGCTTACAATTTGATCCATAGATAACGTTATGGTTTTTAAAATTTCCTGACATTTTTTACTGAAGTATAATTGACATACAACATTCTATTAGTTTCAGATGTACAGCATAATGATACCTCTGCATTACACACTGCAGAGTTGTCACCATAGTAAGTCCAGCCACCGTCTCTCACCACGTGAAGTTATAAAAATTTTATTTTTCTTGTGAAGAGAACATTTAAGATGTACTTTCTTAGCAACTTTCAAATTTGCTACATAATACTATTGACTATAATCACCATGTACGTTACATCCCTATGACTTATTTATTTTATATCTGGAAGATTGTACCTCATGATCCCCTTCACGCATTTCACACCCCCAAACTCCCTCCCCTCTGGTATCCATTATTATGTTCTCTGTATCTGTGAGTTTTGTTTGTTCTTTTATTTTTATTTTAGATTCCACCTATAAGTGAAATCATATTGTGTTTGTCTTTTTCTGTCTGGCTTCTTTCACTTAGCAAAATACCTTCAAGGTCCATCTATGTTGTTGAAAATGGCAAGATTTCATCCCTTTTTATGGCTGAGTAGTGTCCCATGGTGTGTATATACCACATCTTTATCCATTCATCCATTGATGGACATGTAGGTTATTCCTATATTTTGGCCATTGTAAATAATGCTGCAATGAACATAGGGGTGCACATATCTCTTTAAAATAGTGTTTTCATTTTTTTTTGTTCAGATAAATATCTAGAAGTGGAATTGCTGGGTCACATGGTATCCTGTTTTTAATTTTGTGAGGAACCTCCATACCGTTTTCCGTAGTGGCAGCACCAATTTACCTTCCCACCAACTGTGCATAAGGGGTCCCTTTTATTTGCATCCTTACTAACACTTGTTATTTCTTGTACTTTTGATAATAGCCGTTATGACAGGTGTGAGGTGATATCTCATTATGGTTTTGCTTTGCATTTTCCTGATGATTTGTGATGTTGAACATTTTTGCATACACTTTGGCCATCTGCGTGTCTTCTTTGGAAAAATGTCTATTCGGATACTCTGCTCATTTTTTAATCATTATTTTTTTGTTATTGAGCTGTATGAGTTCTTTATATATTTTGGATATTAACCCCTTATCACATTCATATATGATTTGTAAGTATCTTCTTCCGTTTAGTAAGTTGCCTTTTTATTTTGATGGTGGTTTTCTTTGCTGTGCAGAAGCTTTTTGATTTAATACAATCCCATTTCTTTATTTTTGCTCATATTGCCATTGTCTTTGGAGTCAGATACAAAAAATATCACCAAGAGTGATGATGTCAAGGAGCTTACCACCTATGATTTCTCCTGTCTTACATTTAAGTCATTTTGAATTAATTTTTATGTATGGTGTAAGATAGTGGTCTAGTTTCACTTTTTTTTTTTTTTTTGCATGTGGCTGTCCAGTTTTTCCAACACCATATATTGAAGAGACTGTCCTTTTCTAGTTGTATATTCTTGCCTTCCTTGTAAATTAATTGACCTTATATGCATATGGATTTATTTCTGGGATCTGTATTCTGTCCCATTGATCTATGTGTTTGTTTTTATGCCAATACCATACTATTTTGTTACTACAGTTTTGTAATACGGTTTTAAATCAGGGAGTATGATGCTTTCAGCTTTGTTCTTCTTCCACAATACTGTTTTGGCTATTTGGGATCTTTAGTAGTTCCATACAAATTTTAGTTTGTGTTTATGGATGCCTCTTATTTTCTTTGTGTTGCCTACTTGTTCTGGCTAGGACTTCCAATACTATGTTGAATAAAAGTGAAGAGTGGGCATCCTTGTCTTCTTCCTGATCTTCAGGGCAAAGCTTTCAGCTTTTTACTGTTGAGTGTGATGTTAGCTGTGGGCTTGTCATATACGGCCTTTATTATGTTAAGGTACGTTCTGTCTATACTCAGTTTATTCAGGTTTTTATCATAAATAGGTATGGAATTTTGTCATGCTTTTTCTGCATCTATTGAAATGACCATGTGATTTTTATCCTTCATTTTGTTAACGTGATGTAAGATGTGTATTGATATAAGGGTATTGAATCATCCTTTCATGCCTGGAATAAATCCCACTTGATCATGGGTGTATTATCCTTTTAATGTATTGTTGGATTTGGTTTGTTAATATTTTGTTGAGGATTTTTGCATCTCTGTTCATCAGGGATATTAGTCTGTAATTTTCTCTCTTTTTTTGGTGGTGTCTTTGTCTGGCTTTGGTATTAGGGTAACACTGACTTTGTGAAATGTTGGGTATGTAATATCTTCTGCCACTTTTTAAAAGAATTCAAGATAGGTATTAAATCTTTTTTGATAATTTGGTAGAATTCACCAGTAAAGCTTTCTGGTCCTGGACTTCTGCTTGTTGGGAATTTTATGATTACTGATTCAGTCTCCTTACTAATAATTGGTCTATTAAGAATTTCTATTTCTTCATGATTTAGTCTTGGAAGATTGTATGTTTCAGCATGGAGATACTTATACCATCCAATTCTGTTGGTTATAATTGAACCAGCTTTCTGTAGTTTGCCAGGTGCAGTGTTATCTGATCCTCCAGGAGTAACCTACCTTCAAGATACAAATGAATTCCAGTGGCCCATTTAAATATGGGGGGGTGTGTGCTAATAAAATGTATACATACAACTTGTATTCATTTTTTGTTATCCATATATATTGATAGTTTTTCCATTTCTTAAAATGTGTGTACATTTTTTGGCACCTTCTGTATATAGCAAAGTCATTGGACAGTATTGTTACAAAAAAGAAAAAGAGGTCGATATAAAGGAAAATGTAATTGATTCAGAGTTTCCTGTTTTTTTCAAAAAAGGTACATCGGCCTGGGTAAAAAAACTAAACCTAGAGTATTGATGATTCTGAAATGAGAATAGTTAATTTTGTTGATGATATCTTCATTCAGTTGGCTAGAACTTAATGTATACTTTATGATCTTTTCATTTTTTTTATCTTCTAAGTATATATTCCTTCCTCATTTGATGTCATTTTAAAAATTATTCTAGAGCCATAGTTCTCAAAAAGTCAAAACTATTTTTATAATAATACTAAGACATTATTTGGTTTTTCACAGTGTTGACATTTGTGCTGATGGTGCAAAGGAAATGTTATGTAAAATTGCTGGCTGCCTTGGCATGAATCAAGGCAATGGCACCAAACTGTGTTACTGTGTTTCCCTGAAAATAAGACCTAGCCGGACCATCAGCTCTAATGCGTCTTTTGGAGCAAAAATTAATATAAGACCTGGTCTTATTTTAATATAAGAACTGGGTCATATAATATAATGCCAGGTATAATATAATATAATTAGTATAATACTGGGTCTTATATAATGTAATATAATATAATACCCGGTCTTATATAATATAATTTTTTATATTAATTTTTGCTTCAAAAGACGCATTAGAGCTGATGGTCTGGCTAGGTCTTATTTTTGGCCAAACACGGTAGTAGATATTGTATTGTTCACCACTGCACTTGCAGTAAAAAAAGCAAAATTTAATTTAAAAAGCACAAATTTTACTTACAAAAGTCCTTGATGAAGTAGGAAAATTTTAATGAATTTCAGCTCTTGCCTACATGTGACATTTTAATATTTCATGTGACAAAAGAGGAAGTATGCATAAAGCACTTAGGTGCATAGAAGTAGGATAATTATCTCAAGGAAAAGTACTTGTGTAGTTGTTTGTATTGCCAGCTGGACTAGTTGCTTTTTTTCATGGGAAACCATTTTATTTGAAAAAAATGACTGACAGAGTATTCAGATTTGGGTGTTTAATAGATACTTCAACAAAACAATGTCATGGAAAACAACTGACAGTGTTTGTTGCCATGGTAAGATTTAAGCTTTTGATCAAAAATTAGAATTTTGGGAAACCTGTCCTTACCACCTTGATCTTTTCTGATGAGATTGGTAGTGATACTAACAAGTGTGATTTTTGATACTAAATAATGAAATGACTCAATATTTGGAAGATCTGCATAATTTAATGAAGCAATATTTTCATATTACCAATGCATGATAACAAATCAGTTGTGTGTCAAAGTCCACTTAAAGTGTAAAGTATACAAATTAATTTTAATTTGGATAAAAAATTTATTGATAGAGTTTCAGATTTTAAGATGAAACTAACCTTTAAGAAACTACTACTTGTTGTGTTTGGGTGTAGTATTCATAATTACATGAAAAGATGTTTCTCTCTTTTACTATTACATATATATAGTTCAGATTTTCTTCATATGCTTCAATCTAAGCAACATATCTCAACAGATCAAAGGCAGAAGCAGATGTGCAAATCCAGCTGTCTTCTAAGTCAGACATTAAAGGGATTTGTAAGAATGTAAAACTATGTCATTCTTCTCACATTTGTTTGGAAAATATAGTTATTTTTCATAAATATATGTTATTTATAATGTCATGTAATGTTTCTTTTAAAGGAGTTAATAAATTAAAAAAAAACCTTTATTTTGATTTCTGATATGGGAAAAAGCTATAGCTGTAATCCACATCAATAAAAAGATCCTAAAGGTTGTCAAATTTTACATGTGTAAAGGGGTTCTGAGACCAAAATATCTGAGAACTACTTTAGTGCATGATTGAAAATCAATTTATTATTCATCAGATTATATAGCACTCAGATTAGATTTAGAAACTATTTGGAGAGGTTTCAATGTTGTGCTTCTAAAATTGAGGTCAAAGGCAGAACACGGCCTTTGACCAGATTTGAAATCAGAAATATAATAGGAGGTCAGATAAGAAGAGCGAGTTATGGTAGAATCTAAACCCAGTCACCTGAACCTCTGTCTCGGAAAGCTGTTCTAGCCTAGTGGGATGGTTTCCAGGGCTACTCTGGCTTTCTTACTTGTTTCTTTTCAAATGGTATTTCTTTGAGAACGGCTTTCTTACTTGTTTCTTTTCAAATGGTATTTCTTTGAGAACTCAGCCTTTTTCTAAATGTTTCCTTTATGAATGAAAAAGATTCAGGGACCATTACTATAGCAAGAAACACTGATAATAGAGAAGTGCAGATTCTGTTATATACTTATTAAATGTTTTAATTTTCTTGAAACTCAGGGTTTTATTCTTGTAATCCAGGATTTGGTTCTTAGTTTTTGTAATGGCAATTACAAAAATGGCAATTTGCTTTAAAATATCAAGGAAGAACAAATGAAAGATTTCAAGCTAAATTTCATGCATATTCTCTCAAATATGTATAACGTTAAGTGGGCTTATATTTTATTATAATGTTCAGATGTGCATTTTTTGATTCATTTGAACAGATATTAGGATAATTCCTGTCATAATGAAGACTCCTGCCATGTGGCAAGACATTTGTGCAAATACGTCAAATAAAGTGTAATCACTACTTAATGGAAGTCTGGTGCAGGGTTAAATTGCCTGGAGCTTCATGGAATAGTTAAAGAAAGCTTCACATAGGCAGTATTGCTGGACCTGAAATTTGGAAGTCTCCTAGGAGTTTGCCTGGTGAGAAACATCTGGGAGGGCAACCTAAGTTCAGAGAATGACATTGCAGAGGCACTAGGCATTAGAAAGTTTTATCTTGTCTTGGAAAGTATAAATACTATTTCTGAAATGTCAAGTACAAAAGACAAGTGGCAGGAGTTAGAACAGGACAGGGAGATGGCGTCAGATCATGAAAGGACCTTTGTGTCATGCAAACACTTTTTATTTTATTTGGAAGGCTGCAGAGGACCTTTGAAATAATTTTTTAAATTAAAGTTTATTGGGGTAACAGTGGTTAGTAAAGTTACATAGGTTTAAGGTGTACAATTCTGTAATACATCATCTATATATCACATTGTGTGTTCACCACCTAGTCAGTTTTCCTTCCGTCACCATATATTTGATCCCGTTTATCCTCACCTACTACCCCTCTCTCCCCTTAACCTCTGGTAATCTCTAAATTATTGACTGTGTTTATGAGTTTTTGTTTATTTATTTGTCTTGTTCCTTTGTTGCTTTCAGTTTTATATCCCACATATCAGTGAAATCATATGGTTTTCGACTTTTTCTGTCTGACTTACTTCGCTTAGCATAATAATCTCAAGATCCATCCATGTTGTTGCAAATGACACTATTTCATCTTATGGCAGAATAGTATTCCATTGTGTATATTTATATCCGTATCTTCTTTATCCATTCATTTATCGAAGGACACTTTGGTTTTTTCCATGTCTTGGTTACCGTAAATAAAGCTGCAATGAACATCGGAGCACGTCTATCTTTGCAGATAAATGTTTTCAGATTTTTTGGATATGTACCCAGACCAGGCATTGCTGGGTCATATGGTAATTCTAGTCTTAATTTTTTGAGGAACCTCCACACTGCCATTCATAGTGGCTGCACCAGTCTTCATTCCCACCAACAGTGTATGAGGGTTCCTTTTTCTCCACAGCGTCTCCAACGCTTGTTACTATTTGTCTTGTTGATGATAGCCATTCTAACTGGTATGAGGTGATATCTCTTTTTGGTTTTTATTTGCATTTCTCTGGATGATTAGTGATGTTGAGCATCTTTTCCTGTTTATTGGCCATCTGTATATATAGGTTGGTGCAAAAGTAATTGCAGTTTAAAAGGTTAATTGCAAAAACCACAATTACTTTTGCACCAACCTAATATCAAACTAAAAGTCTTCTGCACAGCAAAAGAAACCATTGACAAAATAAAGAGGCAGCCAACTGAATGGGAGAAGATATTTGCAAACAATGCATCCAAAAAAGGGGCTAATCTCCAAAATATATAAGGAACTCATACAACTCAACAACAACAAAAAAACAATCCAATTAAAAAATGGGCAGAGGACCTGAATAGACATTTCTCTATAAAGAGGACATATATTTGGCCAATAGACATATGAAAAGATGCTCAACATCACTTTGAAAGAATTTTGAGCAGGAGATTAACAGGCTGTGTATAGTATTCTACGAGATATCAGCTTGGTAGTAGTATAGAAAGATTTTTAGTAAGCGTAGAGTGGAGACTAGTGGCAAGGGAAACCCTGCAGAGACTGACTCAAGAGTACAGACCAGAGTTGATATGTAGTTGAATGTGAACATTTGTAATTTGGGTAAGATAGGTGTTGGTTAATGCTGTAAACTGAGGGAGTGTCAAAAGAGGATGAGCTTTTAAAGAAATTATTAAGACATCTTCAATGTATAGTTCAATGTACATTTTATGCCCTCTTTGTATTCTTTACATCCTTAAGTCATTAAAGGACTTTTCTTGTGAGTTGCGTCATTTAGAGGACATTATCGTCGGCAATCTACCCATTCATTTCACTTGTGTTTCTATGTCCCTACTATATAAATGTTTATCAAAACATTTATCTTAAAGTTTTATATTCCGTCATTATTACATTTCCAATATTTTGGTAATATTGAAATTAAAATGAAACTTCGTGTTGTGAAAATTCGTAAATATTATAAAGGCCATTGTGTATGGATATTTTGCCCAATTTTTGTATAATTGTACCTGCCAAGTTATTTTCTAGATCAAAGGTTATTCTAGATTGAAGAAGGTAAAGAAGGTTTGTGAATTTCTGTTTATACTGAAATAAGAGGTCAGCTTAGAATAAAGTTGGTGAATTATACCTATATTTGCTGTCAGGAAGAATGCTCTTGCTTTCTTTTCTGTCCTCTAGTCTGCTAACTTGAATTTTATCCTTTTCCCACTAAAATGCTTCCACTGAGAAGGACGTAAGCGTAAAAAGCACAAAAAACATTTTAAGAAACCTTTTAAAGGTCTTGATCGCTCCAAAGGTAGGTAAAAATAGTTTTTATACCATATGCTATTTGTACACATTGCCACTTGATTTCTGTCTTCGAAGGTAACATGAATGTTAGATTACAATGTAATTTCAAAAGTAAGTTTTAAGTTGGAAATGCATATTAAAATCTAAAATAAATCTAAAAAAAAACAAGGACATTACAAAAGCCTGTACCTTCCATTGAGTGGCACCCTATCTATCCTTTGGTCATTGGCACCCTAGCTATCCTTTGGTCATTGATTATGAGGTTTGTGAGAATTGTAACTGTTGAACTTGTATTTTTCTATTTTTTTATAGATAAACCAAAAGAAGACAAAAAGGACACATTTTTTGAAAAATTGGCAACTCAAGTAATTAAAAATGTACAAGTAAAAATCACAGACATTCACATGAAATATGAAGATGATGTAAGTAATTTTAGTTTACTCAGTTACGTTAGTAATTAAATGTGTATTTTTTTATTGATTTTTGATTTGTCTATATGGATTATCTATACCCAGTTTTAAATTGAAGATTGATTTTTTTTTCTGATGAGTATGAAAAAATACTCATTTTGCTTGCTTATGTTAGGCTTTTTTCTTGGGGCATTTATGAGTGTAAATATATCATAAAACCACCATATGCTCCCTTCTAAAGCTAATTTAAGAAATGTTCAGATTGTCTTCCATATTTATTTTGAATTTTGCTTAATGTCTTAAGATTTATACTATTAGAACTTTAAGAGACTAATTTTCTTTAAATTACTCCAAGAGTGACAAAATAATCAATTATAATGGTAAGAGAGGGGACTAAAACCCTGCTTACGTGACTGCTAGTCCCATGCTCCTTATGTTCCACAGTTAGATTGAATACCTACAATTACACACATCCATGTGCAACAATTGATTTAAAAACCGAACTTCATTTATAGTCAAAAGTTTAATATTAGGTGATTAAGAACTGTTTTACTGATTTTATTAATTGATTTTATTACTTTTAGTTAAAATGTAACTAATATTTTGAATTTATTATGTATTGCTTTCTTTTAAAGTTTGAAACATGTAAGAAGTCTTGAACTTTTTTACTTTCCGAAGAAATTAGAAATGTTATTCTGTCTCGTCTAAAACTGAGTTTGCATTCTTTTTTGTTTTTAATTTGTTTTAAATTTGTATTGAATTGAAGCAATACTGACATATATAGAATTTATTTTCCTTTCCTGGTAAGTTTTTTATGTAACAATGTTAAGTAAGACACACTTACTGTTTTTCTAAGATATACCATCTCTATTTTATAATGACTTATCTTTTGGCTTCATGTAGTCTTTAAACTGAATTTTGTTTTTTAAACAAATGTCTAAAAAACCTAACCTATCAGTGCCCTTGTTAAAACAAACTTAGGAAAATAAAATCTACTCGACATATCTCCTTTTTCACAAATCCATTTGGGTTGTGTGACTTATTTGTAAACTAATTGCCCTATATTGCTTACTGTAAAGAGTGGGGTATAGACTCCCCCTCACCATCAGTCTACCTTAATGTCATCTTGTTTTCTTTGATAGGTCACTGATCCAAAGCGGCCTCTTTCGTTTGGTGTCTCACTGGGAGAACTTAGTCTATTGGTAATGTTGGACTTATTTAAAATATTTGTGGAACTTGTGAAATGTTATTCCCAAGTTACAGGGTGAATTGCCTAAAATCAACTATTGCTATACATAGCTATTTTATTTTTATGTATAATCTTTCTACAGCTTTTCTAGAAGTTCAAAATTTTTAGTGATGCCACTATTACATTCTCTAATTATTTTGATTTGTCTTTGAATTTAACAAATATCAAAATATCAATATAAAACATTTTGAAAGAATGAAAAGCTATCTCTTAAATATGTGGGAAAGTAGAGGAAGATAAATTTCTATAGAGTCATGTTCTCATCCTTGCTTAGGTAGATGGAATTTTCAAATGCTTTACACATGTGTATGTTTATATGTATGTGTGTGTATCATACTGATATGTATATGAGATAATTTATTTTGATCAAGTATTTTATAATGCCATTTGGTTTTTCTCTTAAAGGTTTTTAAGGATAGAGAGTGTTTATATCCAGGTTAGACATTTTTTTTCCTGTTATGGACAACTAAGTGGTAGGAAACATTTTAAAGTTAAGGACAGTGAACACTGAGTCATACTTGGTACATGTTTGCCTTATGATTAGTTATATGGATAGGGCCTTAGTAGGTAAAGAAGAGGAAAAAAAAAAGAAAGAGAAGTGGACTGCCAGAGAAACAGAAAAAGGACATGTTTACGTGGAGGCCTTAAGAATGATACAGGCATCAAATATATGGTTATGGAAGGAGAATCTGGGTGGTGAACACACAATGGGATTTATAGATGATGTAATACAGAATTGTACACCTGAAATCTATGTAACTTTACTAACAATTGTCACCTCAATACACTTTAATTAAAAAAAAAAAAAAGAATGATACAGAGAAGTAGAGATATACACTGAATTGAAGACCAAAGCTGAAACATTAAAGAAAAAAGAGTTAGAGAAACAGAAGAAAGGGAATCAGGAAGCTAGTGTTTAATATACTGTTTATCCCTCTGCATGTTCCTAAAATGAATTTGAAGTACCTTTCGATAAATAAATATATAATAACATCTTTAAAGAGACCAGAATCTGTGTTCTGAAAGGTGGAGAGATACTTGTTCTAGAAGTTTTAGACTAACATCAGTCATAAGTGAGCACTGGATTTAATGCTGAGGTTCTAGAAGACAAAACAAAAAAAACCAAAATAGTCAAATACCTGCCATTGACTGATAACAGTCCGTATGCATACCAGTGCATAAGAATGATGCATAGTTTCCTTGGTGTGTGCTGTTTGATTCTCTGTGTCTTTCCTTAGACTCCTCACTGTTTTCTTTGTCTGTGTTACTCTCTTCCCTTTGCCTGGTTTTAATACTTGTGAGATACAACTTAGTCTGTTTCATACCTTTTTTACTTCCCTCTTAGAATTTATCATTCCTTCTTTTATGCTTCCCATTATATTTTATCAAAGCACACCTGTGACATATTATTGTATTGGTTACTATGTTGGTTGTCTTCTACCTAACCCTTATTCATTCATTGATGCAAAATAAAATACAGTACTGATAAAATATAGTACCTGTATTTTAGTGCTTTTGTGATGATTAAATGAGATAGTTTGTGTAAAGCATTTGACACATTACACATTAACTGGCTCAATTATTTCCTGCTTCAGCTACTATATTGACTATTGTAACAAAAGCAAACTTACCTCTTTTTGTGTCTGTGCCATTCCTTTCTTCCATCTTTCCAATTATAATCGAACTCTATATCCAAGGTAATCTTCCCACGTTTAATCTGATCCTATCCTCCCCCATGTTCTCAGGAGCCTTATCCCCCTTCTCTCTCTCTCTTCCTCCCTTCCTTTACATCTTTCCTCTTTTTTTCCATCAATTTCCTTCTTTCCTAAACCTTCAACTCCTCCCCTCCACTTCTTCCCCACCTGTAACTCTTTCTTGTAAGTATTTAAACACATTCAAGTCTCTCCTTTACAACAAAATTAAAAGGTCTCTCCTTAATCTTCTTCCTCCCACTGGCTCCATCTGCCTACCTGCCTTCTCTATCTCTTCTTTCTAACCAAGCTTGTTGAGATAATTTTCTATCTTTGTTATCTTTATTTCCCCACCTCCTGTTGCTCCCTACCCGCTGTTCTCTGACTTTACTACTCCTCTGGAACTGTTCTTAACGAGTTCATCAGTAACACCCTGGCTGCTAAATAAGTTTAGTTTATTTTATGGAAGCATTTGGCATTGCTGACCGTGCTGATTTTCTAGAAACATGGTCATGTTGTGATTTCCATATTCTCCTGGTTTTCTTCCTACTTTGCAATAATTATTTATTTGATTTTTAAAAGAATGTGGATCTTTTTCAGTAGCTTATAGGCTAGCTTTCTGTTTTAATTCGTACTCAATTCCTTTTACAGTTTGGACATATAATAGCTCAATAATTATTTTCTGAATCAATGAACTCAGTTAAATTAGAAACTCCTCAATTATATTTTCACTGTTCCTTTGATTTTGTCATATCGATATGTAAAAAAACAGATTGCCAACATTAGCTAAATGTCTTTTCTTCCTAAGTTGTTACAGGTTACAAATATTAGAGTACTATTTTGTGACATATATACTTCATTTCACAGTTATTCTTTTTTTCTTTTAGACTACAAATGAACACTGGACTCCATGCATATTAAATGAAACTGAAAAAATTATATACAAGGTATTAGACTAGATTAAAAATTTCTCGTTATTTTCTTAGGTTCAAACACTTGATGTATTTTCTTGAAGAAACCTAGATGGAGCAGAATGTGCCATTGGAGTGTGTGTTAAATGCATAGGCTGTAGTTTTGGCACTGCTTCTTACGATGTGATCTTCTATCACCATTTACCTATTTTGAGATTTAGGTTCTTCACCTAGCATATAAAGAAGCTGAATAAAATTAATATATCCCAGATTGCATTTTATGGAACATTAAGTAATTAAGTTATTATTAGATTCGTAGAAAAAAAATATTCTCAAGTAAGATTGCTGACTAAAGTTTAAGCCATACATAGTTAAACAAGTATGTTTCATTTTGTTTTAAACTGCAGGACTTCACAATACTTTAAACATGCTAATAAACATTGTGAATATTCAAGAGGGATACATAGTATGTAGCTTTCCCCACCTTTTTGATTATAGAATCCTTTTCCTTCAGCCCTCCCTCAAAACAGCCATTCATATTCATGTCTTTCTTATTTAGCATGTCTTTCTTATTTAGCAGAACATTGATAGGATCTGTTAGCAAATAATGATAAATACTAGTTGAATGAATGAATCCCGTTAGTAATAGTATCCCTGGAAGCACAATTTAGTAAATGATAGATTAATAATAAAGTCTGTGAATAACATGCATATATTTTCCTCTATTTTTGCATTATTTTCTTTCCTTTATAAGTTCAAAATGGCAATTGGATAATTTTGGGATACTGAACATGAGAATAATTTTTAATATTGATTCATAATTTCAGTGTGTTAGTTGCTTGACCTCTTTTATTTTTCTTTTATAGCTTATACGACTTGATAGCCTTAGTGCCTATTGGAACGTAAACTGCAGTATGTCTTACCGGGGATCAAGGGAACAGATCTTGGTAATTTTAGTTTATACCTGGAAGCAATGACTACACTCCCTAAATTTGTTTACCATAATCGGTCCTTAATGAGGACAGGATACCAGTCTTTTGTGAAATTGTATATAATTAAATCAGAAGTGTGAAAGAGCTTTTGGAATCCATTCTGTCTTTAAAAAAGCAATTTTGTTTTTGAAGATCTTTGTGAAATCATTCACTAGACAGTGAGATGAGAACCTATACTATTAAATTGAAACTGTGTTTATGGTTTTTTATACTCTAGTTTTGATAGCATTCTGGTTACATAGTGGTGTTTCATATGAGAATGATTACTTGAAGCCTGTTTTAAAGAAACATTATACCTTTCAGATCTAAAGAATCTATCCTTAGCAAATGTTTTAAGCATTTGTGATAATGATTTCCTGAACAGTGAAAGATTAATTTAAAACTTCAGTGTGCTAAACCAGTCTTAGTCATGTTTATTTACTTAGAGGAGAAAGGAATAAGAGTTGAATTTTTTAAACTGAATTAATTCTAAGAGTCTATTTCTCAGATATTATAACAAATAACTTGCTTTTGTTTAGAAAGTGTTTGAGATCCCGTTTCATGGATGTTTATGTAGACATACATATATATATATATATTATTTATTTATTTTTTGGTGGGGGGGAAGGGGAACAGGACTTTATTGGGGAACAGCGTGTACTTCCAGGACTTTTTTCCAAGTCAAGTTGTCCTTTCAGTCTTAGTTGTGGAGGGTGCCATTCAGCTTCAAGTTGTTGTCCTTTCAGTCTTAGTTGTGGAGGGCGCAGCTCAGCTCCAGGTCCAGTTGCTGTTGTTAGTTGCAGGGGGCGCAGCCCACGATCCCTTGCAGGACTCGAGGAATTGAACTGTCAACCTTGTTGTTGAGAGCCCACTGGCCCATGTGGGAATTGAACCGGCAGCCTTTGGAGTTAGGAGGATGGAGCTCTAACTGCCTGAGCCACCAGGCCAGCCTAGACATATATATTTTAATGTTAAAGGGGAACACAATGTAATAATGTTTCTCGATATTTAGAATTTAAAAAATTATCTACTTCTATATTTTATTCTAAAGAAATATACCTATAAATGATGCTCAGTGTTTTTTTTCCCAATGGATTACTAATTCAAAGAGAAATGATACTGGATTTTTTTTTGTAATGTTTAGCTGAGTAGTGTGTGCATTTTATTTTTCATTTTCATATAATTCAAATTTTTTCTTTAGGATCACCTGAAAAGTGAAATTCTTACAAGTAGCAATATACCTCCCAACCATCAATATAGTAAGTAATGGTGAAAGTTTATTTCATGTTATAGGAAGCTTGGAATTAAATATTTTAATACACTTTTTCTAATAAAGTTACTTTGACAAAGAGAAAGTATTAATTTTATAACTTAGTTTTATGATATAGTATATTTGGATTATAACCAATTATTTAAGAGTAGATTATAACACATACACTGCTTGAGAGTAAGAGAGAGAAGGGCAATGTGGCTGTAGTTCACTCCCAACAGCTAAGTTCCTTGACCTCTATATGTTTCCTACTTACCTTGTTATAATCTTCTTTGTTTTAGGAATTAGGTTTTGTTTCTTTGCTTTGTTTAATAACTAATTCTCTGAGATCTTGATATTCATGCTAGGTCGCCCCTAGCATAGTACTATTGCACTGTTAAGACATACCAACCAGTCTAGAGATTATTTTTAATTGAGCTTTTCTTAGCAGTCTCACCTGTATTTATTTTTAAATAGATCTCTAACAAAGCTGCCTGCTTATTTATTTACTTATCTGTTTTCTCCATTTCTGTTTCATTCTAAAGAAGCTATTGTTTTGTTTATATTTAGTATACCCCTTTATGATCATTTTCAAATTTCGTGCTATGGTCTTCTGTATTCCATACTATTCTGATTTACTATTTTTTTTAAAGATTCTTTTATAGCTAATTGCTATTATATGAGAGTTTGCACTTTCTCTTTATATTTGTAGGCCTCTTTATTGAATGACGACAAGGTTTTCACATGATGATAATTTGTGAAAGTATTTCCATTCATGAAAAACTAGTTCTGAAAAATCTACATCTTCATTATTAGGCATGTTCTACTATAACCTCTAAATTAGTTAAAATTTTTATATTATCTTCTGCAAATTGTAAATACTATATGGTATCACAATTTGTATAATATTAATACTATTCATAGTTAAAATTTATTTCTTTACTTTCCCTGTTATCTTCCCTAATATACCTTTACTTGCTACATCTCAACTTCAAGAATATTTTATTTAGTTTATTGTAAGATTGTGTATGTAATGATCATTTTGAGAATTATAAAGTAGTAATTTTTTTAGGGGTATTATGAATTTCATTCATGGTTCTATTCCTAAATTCTGCCTGTGATTAAATAAGGCAGAAATTAATCAAATTTTGTTTCCTACATTTTATTAGTATTTTAAAAAAGATTTTTATTAAAATATAGCTAACATACAAACATTATATTAGTTTCAGGTGTACACAGTACTTATTCTATATTAGTATTTTTAATGAATAATAAAATCATTAAATGTTTTGTAGCAAGGAAGAAAAGTCTAATTTTACAGAGTATGAATTACCAAGAGTAGATTGTCTGTATTTTGTACATTTCTTACTTAGACGCATAGGACTCCAATTTCCTTCTTGGAGATTCCACTTTAACCATTGAGCTTGATAGTTAGTATTATGCAGATAAATAGATGCTTTGATATTTTTTGGTAGTGATTTTTTCAGTATGTTTTTGATTATTTTTCTTTCAAAGTAACAGTGTTCTTATAATTATTTACTGTTGTTCATATATAAGGACACATAAACATACCTTATGTCTTCCCATGTAATGTCAGTTTTCCAGCCAATATCGGCCTCTGCAAAGCTCTACATGAATCCTTATGCAGAAACAGAGCTGAAAACACCCAAGCTTGATTGGAACATAGAAGTTCAAAATATTGCCATTGAATTGACCAAGCCTCAGGTAAGGTTCAGTTCGAGATTTCTAACTTTAATTAGCCTTGAATCTTGATTGCTTTTGTCTTTTTTGATTATTCCTGCGCCAGTGTTCTGGTGGTTCTTTTTGTTTGTTATGTTGAGATTTGATTCCTAAAAATATACTTTCTATATTTTTTTAAAAAGGAAATACATATCAAATTTAAGAAATAGTTTTACTTTATCTAATGTTTTCCTTTTTGCTAGAGAATCTTACCAAACTGTAGTGAATGACATTATTTCCATTTAATTCCCAGTTGGTGATGGAGATTTTAATGTGTTTCTTCTTCCTCAGATTTTAATAGTGGACACTCTTATATTAAATATTATTTACTTATTTTGCAGAGCATCAATGTTGGCAGCTTTTTTTTTTCCATTTGTTTTTCAAGTTTGGTTACATGCCCAGGGAGTTTGGATAATACATCTGGAGAACTGGGAGTGAGGATAGGATATTTAATTAATTGAGCTTTTAGTCTAGTGTAGTCTAATAAAAATATAATGCAAGTTATATATGTAATTTAAAATTTTCTAGTAGTTACATTAGCAAAGTAAAAAGAAAAAATGAAATTAACAAAATTATTAGCATTTTATTTAACCTAACATATCCAAAATACTATCCCTTGAACATGTAATCAAAAAATTGTTAATATATTTTGCATCCTTTTCTTTTTTCCTTAAATCTGAGGTATATTTTACACTTACAATACATTTAAGTTCAGACTATCCACATTTTAAGTGCTGAATAGCCAGCCATATGGTATCCCTTAGGTAGAAATGCATTAAGCAAAATAGGAAGCAGCTAGACTTATCCCTTCCTTTATCTTACCTATAGTCATGTTAAGTGTGTGTGTGTTTTCTTCCATTTGAGCTGCTTCCACGTACACACAGATTTGTTGTATTGGTGGTAAGATGGGTGGTAAGTATGTAGATTTATCTTGTTTTAGTTATGCAATAATTTTCTGGAACAGTTTGAAAATCAGCTCATAAATAGCTACTGCTGAAATGATGTTCCATAGGAAAATACGTCGTTTTAGGAACAAGCATGTTCCATGTTAGTAGTTACTGACACTATATTTTATTGTTTCTAAGGTGTATATTTATTTTGCACTTTAACGTATTTGAAAATGGGACATATAGTATTGTTGGTAGTATGACAATTCATTGGAAGCACTGTTTTCTTTTGTGAAACTTAGAAATTATGTTACAACTTATAATTGATGGTATCTTGAATTTGGTGAAATATATTGTGTAACTAGGCAACTATGATATTCATTATTCAGGGAATTTGGAGTCTCATTAGACTGAAAATATAATAAAATATAGTGTTTACTCATATATGCAAAGTACTCAATGTAACTTTGTTTTTGTTTTAATAGTACTTAAGTATGATTGACCTTTTGGAGTCAGTGGATTATATGGTTAGAAATGCCCCTTACAGGAAATACAAACCTTGTTTACCACTTCATACCAATGGTCGACAATGGTAAGTTAGAATATTTTTTTTAATAAGAAACATGTAATCATATATTTGGGGACTCTCAGAGTTAAGACACTTTTAAAGCCACGTGATGAGGCCACTTTTTTCTTTTACATAGACATGAGAGGGATATCTTTTATGTTACATTCTTGTTACTGTTTTTCATAAACATATTCTTTTATACTTCTCCTAGATTATTCCCAAATTCTTTACTTAGCATGCAAGACTTTTAACATTTTTTGGTCTTATTAAATTACCCTTTAGTCATCCACATGTTATACCATATTGGATACTATTAATTTTGCACAACATGAGAATGTCATTTTATACCTCTCTGATTTTTCCTTTGATAAATCTTCTTGGAGTGGTTTGCTCATTTCATAATCTATTTAAGTTAGAAAATTATACTGGGGAATTGAAATGTTAGTGCTGAAGTCTTACAGGAAAACACTTAACAAAAAATGTAACAGTGTAGATCTAAAAAGTCAAAGCAATTTTCTTGCTGTTGTTTTAAACCTTTAAATTCAAATGTGCATTAAACTATTTGATTTGCAGGTGGAAATATGCAATTGATTCTGTTCTTGAAGTTCACATACGTAGGTGTACACAGATGTGGTCATGGAGTAACATAAAAAATCACAGACATTTGCTCAAGACTTATAAAAGTGCCTACAAAAACAAGTTAACCCAGACTAAAGTCCCAGAAGAAATACAGAAACAAATTCAGGTATATCTATATATCGCTGAAAGGTATTGTTAAATCATCTTTTAATGTTAATTCTTCTAAAGGTAATTTGAATTAAAATATAATGTTAGAAGGAACAGAATTGATCCTTTCTTGAGAGAATTTTATGGGAAAATGCACAGTATGTTTTCCCAGTGTTTTTCTTCTTTAAAAAAAAAGTTTTCCACCCATTCTAGTATCAGATAAAACGAGGTTACTGTAAACTATGGGCATTTGGAGAAATGTGTTTCGGTTTTATAATAATATTTAGAAGATCAACATTAGAGCTGTTTATTATTAGCTAGGTGTATATTAGTTTTGTTAGTGGCTTGTAAAAAAAGAGTTCAAAGTAGTATTTATAAAAAAAAAAAAAAAGGCTCTTAGTCTCAAGATAGGAGGAATCTTATTTATCCCCTTTTGAAATACAGAAAAACAACAGATTGAATATATAATTTGCTTCATATCATCTGATCTTGATTTTATAACTTTCTGCCACAAATTCATAATGTAAAGAATTAATTGAATTTCTATTATTCTGATATATGTGATAGTCACTCGTATTATTTATTAGAAAGAGCATCAAGTTTCTCAACATCGCAGGTCTGGTGTTCTCATGTATAAAATGGAAACAATAATCTGTCTTACAGAATTATGAGATATGCATGGGATAACACAGAGCACCTGACATGCAGGTCACTCAGTACATATTACATTCATTTCATGTACTTTTAATGTAAATTCCCAAAACAGTTTCTTCTTTAGATTACTTGTGATGTGCAAAATTTTACATTTAAAAATTTTGTGTTTTATAATGGTACCTTTTGTGCAGTGGTTGTAAAATAATATAGAATAGTGGGAGTCAGAAATAAGAACCACAATAATGATACCTATAAAAAGTTCCCCTTCTAAATACCTTGTTTCCATTTGCTTATATGGCTATCTGTGTATTATAATGGTCTCATTAAAATTCTTATTTTCATATTGTTTTCAATGATGATTTGCTTTTTTTGAAAACATTTCTTGTATTGCAAAAGTTAAAAATGTAAAAGCCAAGTGTATGTTCAAATTTGTACTTAAACTTTCATTAGATCACAAATACTGTTTGTTCATGGATTAGATAAGCTTAGAAATCACAGAAGAAGAAATTTTTTTTTCTAATGATCATGTTCCTTATTTACAACTGTCTTTGTTTTATAGGATTTGGAGAAGACGCTAGATGTTTTTAACATAATTTTAGCAAGGCAACAAGCACAAGTTGAGGTAATTATTTTTATTAGCTGATTTTATGTTTTAAGCATGTTAATACTACTTTAAACCTAGAATCAGGAAATATTAAGTTTCATGGGAAATTGTTGAGATTTACTCAGTTAGAATAAAGGTTCAGTTTTCATGGCTTTATTTAGTCTCAGAAGTAGAAAACTGAAATATTGGGGAAAAAACTGACATTAAATGGAAAACGTTTTTTAAAATTTTATGACAAAAAATTTGAAACCCCTGAAAGGAAGTAAATAAAAGTCATCTCTAATTCTGATAGTACAGAATGCGAACTGTTAACAATTTTTTTTATCTATTTACTATTTGTTTGTTTATGTTAAATTTATTGGGGTAACATTGATTAATAAAATTATATAGGCTTTAAGTGTACAATTCTTTATTTTTTTTAATTAAAGTTTATTGGGGTGACAATTGTTAGTAAAGTTAAACAAGTTTTAAGTGTGTATAGATATAGACAATAGTTTAGTGGTTACAACAGGGTAAGGGAGGAGAATAGTGGTAGGAGAGGTTAAAAAGGATCAAATATATGGTGGTGGAAGGAGAACTGGCTCTGGGTGGTGAACACACAATGTGATACATAGATGATGTACTGTATTTCTGTTAACGTTTTGACATGTAAGCTTTTAGTTTTTTTCCCATGCATGTGCACCTACTTATTTATGCTTCTTACCCCCATTTCTTTCACTTTACCTTTGTTTGTTTCCTCTTCCCTCCATTCCTTCCTTCTACCCTTCACCCGTCTTTTTTCTTCAGTCTCTCCCTACTTTTCTCTCTCTTCTCTTTTTTCCCCCCAAATTCCAATCACTCTGTTTATAGTGTTTCATAATTGCTGATTTATCCCACTTGGTACTTTGTCCACATTGTTCCATGTCATTTATATTATTCTGTAACATGACTTTATTTATTTTTATTTATTTTTATTATTATTTTTTATTTTTTTAACATGACTTTTTTTGGTAGTTAAAAGAATAAGTTACAAGTGCAATACAACTCACTATAAAAAATTAGAAAATATAGATCCACGAAAGATCACACACCAAAGACAACTATTGTTAATACTTTTTTGTATATTCTTTTAGTCTTTTTTACATTCATAGATCTCTACACATACTCATGTTTTTAAATAGGAGTAAAGTGTATCTACTGTTTATTCATTTACTTAGTACACACTTATTGAGTGCCTACTGTACTAGCATTACTGTTAAGATTGTGGACTTGGGAGTCAGATAGTCTGGATTCTAATTTAATACTGGTGTGACGTAGGGCTGGGTATTCAACCTCTCTGTGCCTCAGTTTCCTCATTTAAAAATAGGATTAATTCCTAATACCTACATCATAGGGTTATTGTGAGGTGTGCATGATCATCGATGTAGAGCACTTAGACTATTATGTGCCTGGCATATAGTAATTATTTTTATTTTATTTTTATTTTTTCCTCTTTTCCGCTTCCCATCCCACTCTGGTTCAAGCCACTGTTTTCTCAGTCTAGTTGTGTAGGACACAGCTCCCTGGACCATACTAGTATTATGAGCCCCCCCCCCCCCGCCCCCCGTTGAGGCAGTCAGTCACTGGTCATCAGTAGACAGCTCATAGCAGCTCATGGTTGCCGGCCACTCATGCTAGCTGCCTGGCCGCACGTGGTAGCCGGCGGCAGCCCACTCTGACCTCTGACTGTTCACAGCAGTCCAGCTCCAGGGAGAGCCGTTGTTCACAATCTTAGCTGTAGAGGGCGCAGCTCAATTGCCCATGTGGGAATCGAATTGTGACCTCCGCGTTAGGAGTGCAGCGCTCCAACCACCTGAGCCACCGCCCAGTAATTATTAAAGAAATAATTTTCTTCATCATTATCATTATCATTTGCATTAGAATATAGAAGTGAACAAAACAGAAAAATCTCATGTTATAATAGGAAGAATGATAATAAAAAAATAAGAATGATAAACAAAAACATAAATAAAAATTGAAAGTAATATAGATAGTGCTGGAGCTAGGCAGTGATAATAATGGGTTGCAGTTTTAAATAAGATGGTCAGGGAATGCCTCACTAAGAAGGATACATTTGAGCAAAGACCTGAAGAAGGTGAGGGAGCCAACAAGAAAGATAACTGAGGGAAACATGTATAAGGCAGAAAGAATATAGAAAGTTGAAAAGTTTTGGGATGGGAGCATATTTGGCTCATTGAGGGAACTAAGCAGAGTGGTGAGAGAGAGAAGAGAGTGATGGTTAATGAGGTCAGAGAAGTAAGGTAGTGGAGGAGCGGGAGGGGTGATTGTGGGAGTTGGGGAGGATGTCAGATTGTGTACGGTCTTTTAAGCAATTATGTGGAGTTTGGCTCTTACTCTGAATTGGGAGCCATTTTCATAACAGAATGAAGTATAATCTGACTTAGGTTTTAAACTCCCTCTGGCTGCTACTTTGAAAACAGACTGTTAGAGGGAGGGCAAGGCTGAAAACAGGGAGACCAGTTAGGATGCTGTTGAAATATTTGAGGTGAGAGAATGGTTGCAGTGGAGGTGATGAGAAAGGTTCAGATTCTGTATATATTTTGAAGGTAGAGCCAGTATTTCCCAATTAATTAAATGTGGATTATGTGAGAGAATTTGGAGATGACTTTAAGGATTTTGGCTTAAAGCAATTGGGAGGATGGACTTGTCATGAAATGAGATGGGGAAGATTAGATGGAACAAGTTTGGGTGAGATGGGAGAAGATCAGGAGTTCAGTTTGGGACCTATTAAGTTTTAGCTATCTTTTAGTCATTAATGTGGAGATATGTAGTAGGCAATTGAATACATGAATGTGAACCGTGGAAGAGAAGTCTGTGATGTATACATTTAGGAGGGGCAGCATGTAGATGGTATTTAAAGCCATTGGATGAAATCCCCTAAGAAGTTAGAGTATCTAGAGAAGAGGATTCCAAAGACCCAAAGCATGCTATTGTTTACAGGTTAGAGATGATAACCAGCAAAGGTGACCAACTCAAAACTTGAGTTGATGTAGGTGGGGAGCTTTTATGAATGTAATATCCTCAAGCCAAGTAAAGAAAGAATTTCAAGAAAGAGCGAGTGATCAACTGTGACAAATGCGTCTGATGGGCCAAATGAGCTGAGGACTGAGAATTGATCATTAGATTTCCCAAATAGGAGTTGTTGTAGCCATTATTTCTTCACATGATTTTTTTGTTTCCAATTTCTTTTTTTTCTCATTCGTGGCTCCAATCATACATACTGGGGGTGCCAAAAAAATGTATATACATTTTAAGAGCTGTTATCTATACTCAAGCAGCAGTTTGCTGTTATCAGACGTGTCTGGACACTGGTGGTAAGTGCCTTGAGCATCTCTTGTAATTGCAGAAGTCAATCTTGACTTGTATTCATTTTTGTTATCAGTAAATATATATTGAGCATTACTATTAATACAGTTTTTTTCCATTCTTAAAATGTATATACATTTTTTTTGCACTGTGTGTGTGTGTGTGTGTGTGTGTGTGTGTGTACGTGCGCGTACAGACACGCGCAAGGTCAGACAATTAAGTTCACGAACTCATCCTAGAAAAAGGGCTACATGCCTCATTTCTGAATATCACTATGGTCACCTTCGAAGTACTCCCCTTGGGAAACTATGCACCAATGCCAGCACCTAGTTCACACATTTTGCAACTCTTTCTGGAATGGCCCTTAGAGCTGTCATTGCGTTACCCTTGATGTCCTGAATGTCATAAAAATGTCTTCCTTTCAATATTTCTTTATATTCGGGTAAAGAAAGAAGTCATTGGGGTCCAGATGAAGTGAGTAGGGAGGGTGTTCCAATACAGTTGTTTGTTTACTGGCTAAAAACTCCCTCACAGACAGTGCCGTGTAAAGGTGGTGCAGTGTTGTGATGCAAGAGCCATGAATTGTCGGCGAAAAGTTCAGGTCGTCTAACTTTTTCATGCAGCCTTTTCAGCACTTCCAAATAGTAAACTTGGTTAATTGTCCAGTTGGTACAAATTCATAATGAATAATCCTTCTGATATCAGAAAAGGTTAGCAACATCGTTGCAACAAGTTCTCGAACTTAATTGTCCAACCTCATATGTACATACATATGTATATACACATACATATATATACACACATAAATATGTACATATATACATATATATGTACATGTATATGTATATATGAATTTTTGATACTATACCACATGTCGCTGTTGATTTTATTTTTTAATCAATAATTTTTCTCTGTTTCAGATTGGATAATTTCTATTGATTTTTCTTCAAGTGTACTCTTTTCCTCTATCATTTCCACTTTACTATTGAGCCCATACTAGGAGTTTTTAACTTCAGATATTGTGTTTTTCAGGTGTAAAATTCCTGTTGAGTTCCTTTTTATAGTTTCCATTTCTCTGCTGAAAATTCTGATCATTTTAGTAACTTTAAGTGTATTTCCCTTTATCTCGTGTAACATACGTTATGGTGTCTTCCTGATAGTTTCAACATCTAGGTTATCTGATTTTTGATGTCTGTTGAGAATCTTTTCCTCTGAGAATTGGTTATATTTTTCTGCCTTTTTTTTCCACACATCAAGTAATTTTGGATTGTATCCTGGACATAATGAACATTATATCATATAGTCTCTAATTCCTGTTATCCTCTGGAAAATGTTAATATTTTGTCTTAGCACATGACCTGGTTAGGTTCTGATCTTAAGTTGTGTTTTGCCTTCTGTGGATAATGGTTCAAATTGAATTCAGTTCTTCCAATCTTTTGTTTGTTGGTTTGGGTCTATTTTGCTGCCCTTTCTCATTCCAGGGCCAGCCTGTGGAGTTTCTCTCAGTTCTAACTGCCTGTGCCTCTGTACTACTCCATGATTGAGGCCTCCTTCAGGGCAGAGCCATGCAAAGTAGTTTTCTTTGGCTGCATGACAAACTTAGTGGCTTAAAACAACACATATTTATTATTTCAAAGTTTTTGTGGGTCAAGAGTCTAGGTGTGGCTTACCCGAGTCCTCTGCTTAAGGTCTCAAAATACTGCAATCAAGATGTTGGCTGGGACTGTGGTCTAATGTGGCATAACCGATGAATGATCTGCTTTGCTTGCAGAATTTAGTTCTTTGTGGCTGTGGGATGGAGGACTTCAGTGTCTTGCCAACTATTGGTTAGAAGCTGCCCTTAGCTCATAAATATCACTTCAGTTCCTTGCCAAATGGGCCTAACAACACAGACAGCCCATCACAGGGCAGCTTGCTTCTTCAAAGAGAGAGAGAAACTCCAGCAAGACATCTATAATTTTATACACATAATCTTGTACATGTCATCACCTTGTATTCTACTGGTTAGAAACAAGAGGGGAACTGCTCAAGGACAAGAGCACCAGGAGGGAGAAGTTATGGGTAGGCTACAACATGGGGAAATGGGAAACTCACTCTTGTGAAGGTCACTTCTCCAAGGTTTGACTCCCTCCATTATCTGCTGCTTTGCTTACTTTTCAGAGTCTGGTAGATGTTTTTGTATATTTTGTCCAAAATTTTTAGTTGTAATCATCATGAAGAGTGGGTTATGCCAAGAGGAAACTGAAAGTTCATCATTGGATTTGGCAATAAAGAAGTCATTTGAAGAGCAATTTTTATAGAATAGTGTGAGTTAGAAACTTGACAGGAATGAGAGAGAGTAGATTAGGAATTGGAGTCAGTGAGTGTAGACAGTATGATACTATACTACAAGGGGAGAACAGAAAAATGGAGTGGTAACTGGTGGGGCGTTTGGAGTCAAGAAAAGGCTTTGTAACTTACTTTTCTTTCTTTTTAAAAAAATGTGTTATAGTGTTCTATGTTACATTTATTGCAGTGTTCCTTAGAATCATTTACCCAACATAATTTTAAGTAGCTGAATATTATTCCATTTGCTGCAGATGCCAGAATTTGCTTCACTATTTCCCATTGGTTATATTTAATTATATGGCACTGCAGTGAATATACATTTTCTCAAACATCTCTATTTCCTAAGAACAAATTCCCCATGGTGCAGTTGTTGGGTCAGAGCATATGATTATTTTAAAAGGTATTGGCTAGTGCTGTGGGGTGTTCCTGAGTTAGAAGAATGATTTTCTGGAAGAAACATAATTTTCAGCCCTCCTTAAATTTGCTTCAGTTTAATTGGGTTTTTAAAATATAATACCAGTTATCAGTTGCTTAAAAATTGAAGAAAGCAATTAATTATTGGATTCTGTGAACAAAGGAGTGGGTGTAGATGAAGAGAACGCTGTTCTTTTCATTCAAGACTGATGTTTTTTCATTATAATGGAAAATGCACAGGGCCAGAGAGTTTAAAATATAGGCAGAGGATTGGTTGAAGGAATTTACCATTGACTCTGGGACAGGGAAGGAAATCAGGCAACAGAGAGGTACGTAGGAAAAAGGGAAAGTTCTGTATCTCCTTCATATTAGGTTTTATATATATTTTAAAATTTGTTTTCTGTTAACCGTGTTTCTTCGAAAATAAGACCTAGCTGGATAATCAGCTCTAATGCGTCTTTTGGAGCAAAAATTAATATAAGACCCAGTCTTTTTTATATTGTATAAGACCGGGTATTATAGCAAAGTAAGACCAGGTCTTATAGTAAAATAAGACCGGGTCTTAGGTTAATTTTTGCTCCAAAAGATGCATAAGAGCTGAGTGCCTGGCTAGGTCTTATTTTCGGGGAAACACGGTATATGTATATATTATTTTGAATTAATTATAGAGTTACAGGAAATTGCAAATATAGTTCATGGAGGTTTTGTGTACCCTTCACTCAGTTTCCTTCAGTGGTTACATCTGACATAATTATAATGTAATATTGAAACCAAGAATTAGACTTGGTGTGATGTGTGTGCATAGATTTATTTCAGCTCTCCTTTTAAAATATTTTTAAGTGATAATTGTCAACATATTAGAAAGTTTTTTCAATTATTTTTTTACTTCGTTTTCTTTATAGCTTTGATCACTGTTTGAAATTAGTATTTTTGTGTGCTAATTATTTTATTTCTATCTTTTGTCTTTATTGTCTTTCCAAGTTTGCCAGTTTACTTTGAATTTCCTTGAAATTAGTGACATGCTGATCACACCTTTTAACAGGATTTAAGTGCTGATATGGCTTTATCTTTTTTTAAAGTTATTTTTAGAGATTTAAGTAGAGATTTGGGAGCAAGAAAGGTGAATGTTGGAGTTGGTCACTACATTATCATGTCTCATTAACATTTTTCGAATCCTTAATGAGTAAATTATTTTATTTTTCTAAATAAAAATGTTTTTCCTTAAACTTTAAAAGTATATATATATGTAGATCATATATAATATGTATATATGATCTATTACCACAAAGTAAAATTTTTATAGGTGATAAAAAAGATGGTAACAATTTTTAAAAATTTAGTGCTGGCCCTTTTCACATAGTTTAGTTAAAAAGATTTTAATAAAGTACTCAAATACCATACAGCTGTTCCTGTATTTAGATTTATAAAGAACTGTTCATAAATTTATCTGTTATGTCCAGTATCTACGAGAGGTTTGACCTTTCAGTCTCTGTTTTCATTTTCCCTAAAATAATTGTTAGTAAGCTCTTCAAAGCTTACAAGCCCAGATGATACACATTTAATTGTGTGTCTTTTCCAAAACAGCTTAGTTTCATCTACTTGTGAAATTGTTGAGGCAGTTGAACTCCCTGTTTGGCGACCTCTGCTGCTGTTGAGGAAACGCTTGTGTACTCATCTCAGTAGTTCTGATCCTGGCTGCACGTTAGAATCACCTAGGGAATTTAAAAATATACTGGTGCCTGGAGTTCACTCACTCAAGATTTGATTTACTTTTTTTTTTAAACTTCCTGAACAGCAAAGGGTTGAATACCACTGAACTATGGTATCCTCAATAGCTGATTCGTCATTCACTTCTAGTTTGCAATTTCAAACAGGGCTTGAATGTATTCATTCATCTATGGCCTGTGACAAAAATTTTACATTTTCTTTGTACTTAGTCTTTACATTCTCAAGCGATACCATAGTCTCCTCAATTACCAATGGTGTAATAGTGCTTTTTCATCACTACTGTTTTTGAAAGGTAGAACCTTTTTCAAAGGTTGCATGTTATCTTGATCCTAAAGATTCGTATCTACTGTTGAACTACCGTGTTTCCTTGAAAATAAGACCGAGTCTTACATTAATTTTTGCTCCAATACACATTAGGGCTTATGTTCAGGGGACAGCATCCTGAAAAATCATGCTAGGGCTTATTTTCCAGTTAGGTCTTATTTTCGGGGAGACACAGCATATCTGTACCGTGTTTCCCTGAAAATCAGACCTAGCCAGACAATCAGCTCTAATGCGTCTTTTGGAGCAAAAATTAATATAAGACCTGGTCTTATATTAATTAATAATTAATAATTATTTTAATAATAAGACCCATTCTTAATATGATATGATATGATACGATACGATACAATATGATATAATATAATTTAATACCCAGTCTTGTTTTACTATAAGACCGGGTCTTACATAATATAATATACGACCTGGTCTTATATTAATTTTTGCTCCAAAAGACGCATTAGAGCTGATTGTCTGGCTAGGTCTTATTTTTGGGGAAATGGTAGCCTGAATCCAATGCTCCTTTGACATTTTTTGAAACCACTTTCAAATTTTTATTGTTTCTTCCATTGTTTCTTATTTTGAGTGCCTCTTCTTTCTCATTAACATTTCAACCCTTAAAACTTCTATAATTATAGGACACAATGGGATTCATTCCATTTAAAAAGTATCTGATGGGTAAAGATGAATACAGCAGCATTTAAATTAATAACATTGTACCTAACTCTGAAATGGACTCATAATGTGTGTAGCTAAGAGTTTCTCTTGAACACTTAACTATATTCCTGACAAAATGCAGCAAAATGCTGTTAGTAGGTGTGGAAAGTAAATTAATAGTGAGACTACATTAACCACATCACTTTGAGCATCGTTTCAGAAAGAGCTGGCTATCTTGACTGTTTTTCAACCTAATGTAGTGTTAAAAAAATTTAACCATTGTTCTTACCTGGCTACGCCTAAAAATGAAGAGGGAATTTACTATTGAATTAAATATTTTGATTTTGATTTTTTAGGTGATTCGGTCTGGGCAAAAGTTAAGGAAAAAGTCTACTGACACAGGCGAGAAACGTGGAGGCTGGTTTAGTGGGTTTTGGGGAAAGAAGGAATGTAAAAAAAAAGATGAAGAATGTTTGATTCCTGAAAGTAAGTTCCAAGTCATAATTTATTGTACACTGATAAGAAAAAACTTTGTAAATTACATTTTAGCCAGTTAGCTGAATTTTGTTTCATACTACTTTTGAAATAAAAGTAGCCAAGTGTAGTAAACATATAAGTAAATACATCAGGCTGCCATATTTCTGTTTATGAAATTAAAACAAACCTTGGATTTTTTTTTTTTTTGAGAAAAATTGTGTGTGAAATTTAAAAAGTTGAAATTCAGAAATCACCATATTTATTGTATTCTTATTGTTATTTTTAACATGGATATTTAATTAGAAGTTTGACTTAGTTCTTAAAATATTTAGGGAATTCTAAAATCTTTATATGAGACCTGAATTCCCTTACTGGTGTCTCTGCATTTTCCTGACCTAAAGCAAATACATGATGTTTGTTTTAATAGGTCAAAGTAGTATATTAGAGGAAATTACCTGGCTTCTTTACTTTAGCATTTGTGTCTGTTGATTTTAAGACACATGTTAGTTTGGTTTGATTTTTTTTTTAATTGTATCTGTAAAATTAAAGCAATTGATTTCTTAAAATACTGTCTTTTCTTTGTAGCTATTGATGACCTTATGACTCCAGATGAAAAAGATAAGCTCTTCACGGCTATTGGTTATAGTGAGAGCACCCACAACCTAACTTTACCCAAGCAGGTAATTATTTAGGTGGTCTGAGAGGTATTTTGTTTCATTTTACTGTATTATCTTGAATTGGATTAAACAGGTTATTTTTAAAGTAACTAATAAAAGATGTTTTTGGATGGGGGGAAGGGGGGTTCACGGTGTGAGGGATGTAAAAATAAAATAAAATTAAAAAAAAAA